>NW_027660762.1:0-74615 GCF_963280865.1 Gymnoscopelus braueri | reverse complement strand
GACAATGAATGAGTTTGTAATACTTAAATTGGGTTCCCCGAAAACAGTTTTCGACCAATGAGACTGAGACGTGAGTTTCCCCCAAACACATGACATTTATTAAAGCAGAACAAGATAAAACACTACATACACCAATATAATGCAATGTGGTAGTATTTATTCACTTTCTATTTAAAATCCCACATAATGCAATATTACTTAAACAAAGTAGCCTACAACAATACAATGTAGCACAACAGTTACTAAAACCCAACACAGCTACATAGACCTGTATTGAGAACCAACAGTAAATCCAGAGTCAGTGGGCCTGTGGGCGACAACCTTTAACAGGGGGAGCTAAGCTACTCACTAAACCCATCTATAGCCTAGGACCACAACACACACAGCAATAATAAAAGAGCGTCACCGTGAAAAGAGGTGCACGCAGTCACATCAAAACACAAACCGACTATAGTGAGAACTATTTGTGAACCCCTTAGTAGTAGGTTGGCTGCACCACTTGGCTCCCTAGGACTCTGGTTACACAGGACTCAGTATGTGTGGGGGAAAGACAAACAAACAAAACATATTAATGAACAAGAAATAGCTCAAATAATCACATCAAACTGACACTAAAATCAACCTAAACAAAGCAGCAGTGGCAATCTAAAGGAGGGAATATAAAATAAATAAACATTTAGTACACCAACAAACACAAAGTAGGCCTATACAACAAGTTGTTTGTTTGCGTACCTTCACTCCTTCCGTTGTCTGTATTTTCACAACACTCCCTCTCGCCACAGCAATCAGTTTGGCACATAATCAACCTGAATGATCACAGCAGTGTTAGTTACAATATAAACATAAACATGAATATAAACATGATTAAAACAATAGGCATGAAACACAGTTCTCACCCTGGCACCAGCATTAAACCAGCATAAGTGCAAGACTCAGGTCTCAAGACCCACAGCCTGTAACCAGCAAGCAGACTATTGTTGGTAGACTGCAGGGCATTTAAATAGGAACACTGATTGAAAACCAGGAAGTGGGCAGAGCAGCAGTCCCTACCATAGATATAGAAACCTAGATACCTCATTGGCCTCTGCAGTTCATTGGAGCGACTGGTATCTCAATACGACAATACGCCCCACCTGCCTCTGATTGGCCTACCGAACGCCCCCTGCTGAAGCGGAAGGAAGTGATAGGCTAGCCCTGCGGAACAAGGAAGCGCGCCCGAGATACGAACGTTTCAGAGCCGAAGGAGGCGTCTACCTTTATATGTCTATGGTCCCTACGGTCATAGACATATAAAGGTAGACGCCTCCTCTGGCTCTGAAGCGTCGGCATCTCGGACGCACTTCCGCTTCCTCTATGCTTCTGGGGGGCAAGCTGGAAACTTCCGTGTGCGTCACAGAAGGGGGCGTTCGGTAGGCCAATCAGAGGCAGGTGGGGTGGGTCTTTTCTTAAGAGGCAGCCGCGCAGCAACTAGTCAGTTAGACGCGCTGTGATTGGCCAGTAGTTAACGTGATGTGATTGGTCAGTAGTCAAACAGCCCCCCGGAAGAGCCTTGTATTGAGAGACCAGTCGTTACAATGAACTGCAGAGGCCAATGAGGTATCTAGGTTTCTATATCTATGCCTACGGTGGCCCCTGAGGCTCAGCTCTGACCGGCTACAGTTGTATAAATGCCACTATTCGCCATTGGAGTAAGGTACAATAACTATTCAGCCCATTTAAAGCGTGGAAATAAACCCATCAATGAATAAATAAATAATTGTTTATCCCCTCAGGGATTCTAACTCTTCCCAACGTCAGCATAATGTGTACCGTTAACAACTCATAGACAGAGTATACAACAACCAGCCATTAAAAAACAAAACAGACATGGTCTCTGGATCAACTTGAGACCTCAAGTCACCTCACTGATTTTATTTGACTGGTCTCCAACACGGCTGTTAAGTACAGATTTGTTTCTAAAATATCTCACCATGATCATCTATAATTCATTATGTTATAGGCTACTTAGAAATAGTAAATATGACGATCGATTTGTCAATCGCAAACGCAAAACTGCACTGATGAAACAGGGATGGAAACTGAAGGGATCAAACGTCTCCCTCGATGAGCATCTCACCAAACGCAACGCTGACATCGCCAGGAAAGCTCGTTTCATGAGGAAAGACAAGAAAATCCAATCTACGTGGACCACTAACTGCAAAGTTTTCATCAAACTCAACAGAGCACCGGAGGTGACCAGAGCATTGTGTATACGAAGCATCGAGGAACTGGACAAACACCAGTGAGCACCATGGTCGGGCCTGTAAGGTAATCCACACCTATGTGATTTAACAAACATTCAACCATGACACACACCGAAATAACTCATGCATCTACTTCAGGAGACAATACACAGTTAATATAAATGATTATGGATTATGATACTCTGGAACTGAAATCATGTGAATACACTGACCATAAGTTACTGGACATAGAAAATGATATAGACCCGGACAATAATTAATTTTCCAACATCAGTGACAATTGCTACTATTACTCAGATGAACAGTACAACCAGTCCATCAAGGCTGATGGAAAATTATCAATAATCCATTTCAATAGCAGAAGCATGTATGCTCACTTAAAAACATTTTTTTAATAAATACTTTTACGCATCCATTCAACATAATTAACATATCTGAGACTTGGATCAACGTTGACAACGGAGTGGATTTCGAGCTGGCTGGATATGAATTTAACTATATAAACAAAAATAATAAGGGTGGCGGAGGAGTAGCTTTGTGGGTGGTATGTGGATAGTAATTTGAACTACAAGGTGGTAGAAACAATTACAACTGTGATTGATAACTTAGCAGAATGTAACAATTGAAATCTGTATGGAAAATTGTAAAAATTTATTAATTAGTATATATAGATCACCAGATACTAGTATAGAGGTTTTTAAGGACTGGATAGAAGAGATGTATACATTAAATAATCAAAAAGTACTTTTTATCTGTGGGGGCACCAAAATTGATCTTTTGAAATCAAACAGTCATAGAATGACTGAGGAATTTATTAATACCATGTATAGTATGAGTTTACATCCAAACATTACCAGACCCAGCAGAATTACATCCCATAGTGCTATTAATAGATAATATATTCACTAATGATATAGATAATAAAACAATGAGCGGATTATTAATTAATGATATCAGTGATCACTGATCACCTACCTGTTTTTACTGTCTATGACTGTAATTGCAAGAGAAATCTGATAGACTGCAAACTACAATTCAGAAGAGTAAGGACAGAGGAAGTCATTAATATACTTAAGCATGATTTATTAACACAGGATTGGGAGTCTTTATATACAGAAAATGATATTGATTGTGCATATGATAAATTCTTAAAGGAGCATTTCACCCCTGGAAGAACTTACAGTCACTCAATGTTAATAATATATATATTAATTATCTATTATAATATAGTAGATAACAGTAGCAAAATTTCAAATTTGCACCCTATGGCCAGAAAAATATAGAAGTCTTGACTTTGACTGGATGACTGGGGTTTGGCTGCATTACTACAATGACCACAATGCTTTGGGGCACTGCCCTTCCTTGTGAGGAGGAGGCTGCGTGGGGGCGTGGTCTACATTGTAACTTTCCCCTCCCAGTTCTCACTACAACAACATCAACAAACACATACAGCACATTGGGCAGTGTTGCCATGTCTGCTTATTATAAGCGGCTGGTTTCTAAAATGTAGTTGATATTTGGGCTCGTTTCCAAATGTTTTGATTATTGTTTAAACCAGTGGTTCTCAAACATGTTCATGTACTTTTCCACGGACCCTCATCTGTGCACTGCGCGCCAACATATTTGCCAGGGAGACCCTACCAAAAATGTGTTGTTAAAATGTTTAAAAAATATTCCACATTTTGCACTTTTTTTCCCTCAAGATTTTTTGGAAAATAGCAGATCTACAAGCTCACACTGCGTCACATCGTTACGCGTTGTGAGCTTGTAGATCGGCAATTTTCAAATAGCCCATGTCTAGGTTTAAAGTGCTCTTGGCACAGGTATTTTCTTTTGGGCTTGTTTTCACATACCTGGTTGCTTATTTCTCTCACAAGATCTGGCAACACTGAATGCTGAACAATGATGAATGTTACGTTCCAACTTTTCCGACTTTTTTGTCTACCTTTGGATCACAAAACACGACATCGAAGCCATGTTCTTTCTTGGACCACGTGAAATCTGCCTCTGTTGAACCAGTACAGTTGACCAGTAGGCCTACCCATTGCAAGTTTGCTATATCTACCAGTATGTCAGTCCCATCATCACCGTGTCTTTGTTGCGCCAGTCTTGGCTGCTGTTGTATTGTGTTCTGTATTGATTTGATCATCTTATAGTAAACTAAATATATCATGTATAAATTAGCATAGTAACACTAAACGTGTGTGTCTGTGTGTGCGCGCGCGCGCGTGCATCAATTTTTTTTCTACATTCCATCCCACCATGTAGACAGTCCGGTGCTGGTGACGTGACGTCCATCTTCTACTTGGGAGTCGGGACATCCATGGAGATGACAATATAATAATAAAACAAAACGTTTCATACTCATGTCATGTGTGTGTGACTCCTTATTTCTGAGAGCATAATGTTTCACTGTCATTTCCAGTTATATTCTTTGGACTAAACTTAGAGAAAACATGAAAACATGGAAAACATGACGTGCATTACTTTAGAATAGATGACATTCTAATGTTCAAATACTCTTGTCATATAGCCGAAGTCATGTAATTATGTACCATTCTGCCAAATGAAAGACCATCTCCTATCATGAAACAGTTCAAAAGAACCCTTATAGAATTGGGGTTCACATTTTGTCATTATGAATGCTTATACAATGTAGAATGTACCGTGATCAATGAGTAGAGCAAGCAGGGTGTAAATGTAATCGTTTTATTTAGAAAAAGAATATGGTTGTATCTCAAAAGGTGAGTCCCAGGGGTCTTCATCAGCCGAACGTTACTCCATTTCCGCAGGCAGGCGAAACAACATTCTGTCCTGTTGAAAAGAACACATTAGATTACACTTGTAGATTAAATAGATATCATCCCACGTGAAGCCTAATCTATACTAATGTTGCATGCAAGCCGCAAATAGCAGACCTACCAGCTCACAAAGTGTCGAGTCTGACGCGTTGTGAGCTTGTAGATCTGCTATTTTCGGGACCCGGCGACGTAGCCCTGAAACATGACTGTCATGGGGGAACTTCAACCTGGTGTTTGCACTTTCTACATGTACAATCCGTACATCTACATAAACGTTCGGATTTCAAATAAAAAGTGCTTATCCCATGACCACGGATGTTACAATTTGAATCGGGTGGGTATAAGTACCAGTATCTTCCGTATTGTTTAATAAAAAAGCATTTTAATCCGATCAGTGGCCATTTATTATGCGACCCTTATGCGATCGGTTGGGAGGTTTATGAGAAAATGGCCACCGATCAGATTAAAATGCTTTTATTTAAACAATACGGAAGATACGGGTACTTGCACCCAGCCGATTCAAATTGTAACATCCGTGGCCATGGCATAAGCACTTTATATTTGAAATCTGACAAGAGACAAAGCATAAATTTGGCTTGTCACACAAGTGGTTTAGCTTTGCATTTGGCTAGCTATGGAACGACAATGTAAACAACACTGCTCTGCGTGCATGCGTCTATCAGAAGTCAACTACACATTGTATACTACTACCCTAACTTTATTAATCTCTAACATTAAAGCAATCAAGTACAATTACACTTGGATTATTATGTCAAGTTGGCATAACGTTTACAGCAATCATTACTTACTCTATAAAGTAATTAATCCAAGCTGTGTCCAGCATGATTTCAGCATACAGCCTGTTGAATTCCTCTGCGGTGGAGCTGCTCTTCTGTGTTTTATGGTTCAAATAAATATCTGTTGTGTTAGTATTCCTCCCACGGAGTGTTTACCGACGCGAGCAGGGAGAAAGAAGGCTGATCCCACTCTTTGGGAGACACCCCTTGGGGTGTGTGTGGGGTTGGTCTCACTGAGACACCATGTTGTGCGGACATAAGGTGAGAACCCGCGGAAAACGTCATTTGACGCTATGAGTAGCAAAATCGGCGAAGTGTCCCTTTAAGGATATTAAAAATATTATTTGATAAACATTGTCCACTAAAACGATATAGTAGAAAACATAATTATACGGACCAACCGTGGATCACTAAAGGATGCATGCAAAAAGAAAAATATTTTGTATAGAGAATTTATTAAATGAACAACTAAAGATGAAACAGAGGACTAGTGCCTCTGCAGTTGCTGGAGTAGAGCTGGTACACTATAGAACGTGATTCCGGTAAAAGATTCACAGGAGAGGAGCTTGGTTCAGTGTCTTTACTTCTGATATTACGTGTGGTCTACAAAACACAAAATACAAATCGATTTTAGCATATATAGTATAACAGTCAAACAATCAAATTATTCTTACATAAAACATCACGGTTCAAATCAATCAACAGTATACTGCACAGCTATCAAACAAACAATTCACAGAATGTACAGTCATGGTATTGGTAGTATATTCAAAACATACACAATATAAAACAGCACATGACAATAACATAAAGAAAAGCACCATATTCTAACAAACAATAAGAGACTTACTTTTACTGTCATGAAGACACACACAGTCAGAGAAAATAACACTGCTCCTCAGGTCAAACAAAGCAGAACTGACTCAGAGAAGCACACAAGCTGAACCTAATCGCTCATTAAGTCTGCATCAAACTGACTGAGTAAAGGACACCAGCTGAAACTAGTCACTAATTAGGTACATCAAAGCATTGCTGGGTCAACGAGGACTTCTATGTAAACGAGGACTGCTGTGTCAACGAGGGCTTTCCTACACAGCCGCCCCCAAATGTCTACTTTAAACATTTGAACATAAACAGGAAAGTCTTTCAGGGGTCCTCCTGGTCAGGAAGACTCGGTAGCTGCACCAGGCGAGAAACAGGGCGCAGGTAAATCTTGTCCTTCACCTGTACAGATGCGGTGCGGACGCGTCCGTCAGCTCCAGGGTATGTCTGAGTGACTCTCCCGACCGGCCAGAGGGCCCGAGGGAGTTGCGGGTCCACAATGAGGACTACCTGACCGACGGACAGCTCTTTGCCGTCCTTCCTCCACTTCTGCCTCTCTTGTAGTCCTGGCAAATAGTAGCGGATGAAGGTGGACCAGAAATGGTCAGCCAACACTTGACTGTGTCTCCAGCAACGCTTCCCAAGGAGGTCACTGGAGTTGTAGACAGCTTGTGGCAGGGACGAATCCCGGCGTCCCATGATGAGGATGTTCGGAGTGATGGGATCTGGATCCGCAACATCCGAGGAGAGGTAGCCCAATGGCTTGGCATTCATGATACCCTCCACTTCAATGAGGACTGTCCGGAGGATGGTCTCGGATACCGTCTGGTCCTTAAGGATGACCTTGAGGGCATTCTTCACTGACTTTACCTCTCTCTCCCACGTTCCGCCAAAGTGAGGTGCACTCGGAGGGTTGAAACAGAACGTGATTTTCTGCATGGCCAGCTGTTCCTTCAGTCTGGGCGCCATCTCAGCAAACGATTCCTGCAGTTCTCTGTCCGCTCCGACAAAATTGGTGCCATTATCGGAAAGAAGCTCGAACGAGGTGCCTCGATGTGAGATGAATCGTCTCAGGGACATCAGGAAAGCATCAGAGTCCATGCTTTCCAGGAGGTCAAGGTGTATGCAACGAGTAGTCATGCATTTGTACACAACCCCCCATCTCTTCTCGTTACGGCGTCCTATCTTCACTTGGAATGGCCCGAAGCAGTCCACTCCAGTGGAATAGAACGTATACTTCTAACATTACTGTGACTCTTACATGACTTTAACTCTAACATTACTGTAACTCTAACATTACTCTAACTCTTACATGACTCTCTCTTACATGACTTTAACTCTAACATTAATGTAACTCTACCAACAAAACTCTAACATATCTCCAACATTATCGTAACTCTGACATTACTGTAGCTCTGACATTACTATAACTCGGCCAATATTGTAACTCTAGCATAACTTCAACTCTGACAAAAACTCTAACAGACTGTGACTCTAACATAACTTTAACTCTAACATTACTGTAACTCTGCCATAACTTTAACTCTGACATTACTGTAACTCTACCATTACTGAACTCTAACAAAACTCTAACATATCTCTAACATTATCGTAACTCTGACATTACTGTAACTCTGACATTACTGTAACTTGGACATTATTTTAACTCTAGCATAACTTCAACTCTACCATTACTTCAACTCTAACATTACTAAACTCTTACAAAACTCTAACATAACTTTAACTCTAATATTACTGTAACTCTGCCAATATTTTAACTCTAACACTACTGTAACTCTAACACTACTCTAACTCTTACATGACTCTAACTCTTACATGACTTTAACTTTAACATTACTGTAATTCTGACATTACTGTAACTCTACCATTACTGAACTCTAACAAAAACTCTAACATTACTGTGACTCTAACATAACTTTAACTCTAACATTACTGTAACTCTGCTGATATTGTAACTCTAACATTACTGACCTCTAACATAACTTTAAAGGGATACTTCACTTTCACATAAAATAAACATAAAAAATAAATATAAAAAAAAAATGAAAGAAGTTATGGCAAAATAAAGGCCCCCTCACACATTAGTAGGACACTCTAATGCGTGAGGGGGCCGTGATTTTTCCATTACTTTTTTCATTTATTTTTTATATATTTTTTAAATTTTTATTTTATGTGAAAGTGAAGTATCCCTTTAACTCTAACATTACTGTAAGTCTGCCGATATTTTAACTCTAACATTAATGACATCTAGCATGACTTGGCCATTATTTTACCTCTAACATAACTTTACCTCTAACATTACTTCAACTCTAACATTACTGAACTCTAACAAAACTCTATCATTACTCTAACTCTTACATGACTTTAACTCTTACATTACTGTAACTCTGACAATATTGTAACTCTAACATTACTGTAACTCTAACATTACTCTAACTCTTATATGACTCTAACTCTTACATGACTTTAACTCTAACATTACTTTAACTCTGACATTACTTTAACTCTACCATTACTGAACTCTGACAAAAACTCTAACAATACTGTAACTCTAACATACTGTACCTCTAACATAACTTTAACTCTAACATTACTGTAACTCTGTCATAACTTTAACTCTAACATCACTGTAACTCTGCCGATATTGTAACTCTTACAATACTGAACTCTGACAAAAACTCTAACAATAGTGTAACTCTAACATACTGTGACTCTAACATAACTTTAACTCTAACATTACTGTAAATCTGCCATAACTTTAACTCTAACATTGCTGTAACTCTGCCGATATTGTAACTCTAACATTACTGACCCCAAGCATAACTTCAATTCTACCATAACTTAACTCTGTAATAACTTTAACTCTAACATTACTGTAACTCTATAGCTCTAACATTACTCTAACTCTGCCATTATTGTAACTCTAACACTACTGTAACTCTGACATTACTTTAACTCTGACATTACTGTAACTCTACCATTACTGAACTCTAACAAAACTCTAACATTACTGTGACTCTAACATAACTTTAACTCTAACATTACTGTAACTCGGCCAATATTGTAACTCTTACATTACTGAACTCTGACAAAAACTCTAACAATACTGTAACTCTAACATATTGTGCCTCTAACATAACTTTAACTCTAACATTACTGTAACTCTGTCATAACTTTAACTCTAACATATTGTGCCTCTAACATAACTTTAACTCTAACATTACTGTAACTCTGTCATAACTTTAACTCTAACATCACTGTAACTCTGCCGATATTGTAACTCTTACAATACTGAACTCTGACAAAAACTCTATCAATACTGTAACTCTAACATACTGTGACTCTAACATAACTTTAACTCTAACATTACCGTAACTCTGGCAATAATGTAACTCTAACATTACTGACCTCTAGCATAACTTCAATTCTAACATAACTTTAACTCTAACATTACTGTAACTCTGACATTATTGTAACTCTAACACTACTGTAACTCTAACATTACTCTAACTCTTGCATGACTTTAACTCTAACATTACTGTAACTCTGACACTACTATAACTCTAACGTTACTTCAACTCTAGCATTACTTTAGCTCTGACATTACTGTAACTCTAACATACTGAACTCTAACATAACTCTAACATTAGTGTAACTCTGACACTCCTGTAACTCTAACATTACTCTAACTCTTACATGACTCTAACTCTTACATGATTTTAACTCTAACATAACTTTAACTCTAACATTACTCTAACTCTTACATGACTCTAACTCTTACATGATTTTAACTCTAACATAACTTTAACTCTAACATTACTGTAACTCTGCCGATATTTTAACTCTAACATTACTGACCTCTAATATAACTTGGCCATTATTTTAACTCTAACATAACTAACTCTAACATTACATCAACTCTAACATTACTGAACTCTAAGAAAACTATAACATTACTCTAACTCTTACATGCCTTTAACTCTAACATTACTGTAACTCTGACACTACTGTAACTCTGACATTACTCTAACTCTCACATGACTTTAACTCTGACATTACTTTAGCTCTGACATTACTGTAACTCTACCATTACTGAACTCTAACAACACTCTAACATTACTGTGACTCTAACATAACTTTAACTCTAACATTACTGTAACTCGGTCAATATTGTAACTCTTACATTACTGAACTCTGACAAAAACTCTAAAAATACTGTAACTCTAACATAACTTTAACTCTAACATCACTGTAACTGTGCCATAACTTTAACTCTAACATTACTGTAACTCTGCCGATATTGTAACTCTAACATTACTGACCTCTAGCATAACTGCAATTCTAATATAACTTTAACTCTAACATTACTGTAACTCTGCCATTATTGTAACTCTAACACTACTTTAACTCTAACATTACTCTAACTCTTACATGACTTTAACTCTAACATTACTGTAACTCTGACACTACTGTAACTCTAACATTACTGTATCTCTGACATTACTGTAACTCTAACATCACTGAACTCTAACATAACTCTAACATTAGTGTAACTCTGACACTACTTTAACTCTAACATTACTCTAACTCTTACAAGACTCTAACTCTTACATGATTTTAACTCTAAAATTACTTTAACTCTGACATTACTGTAACTCTACCATTACTGAACTCTAACAACACTCTAACATTACTTTGACTCTAACATAACTTTAACTCTAACATTACTGTAACTCTGCCGATATTTTAACTCTAACATTACTGACCTCTAGCATAACTGGGCCATTATTTTAACTCTAACATAACTTTAACTCTAACGTTACTTCAACTCTAACATTACTGAACTCTAAGAAAACTCTAACATTACTCTAACTCTTACATGACTTTAACTCTAACATTACTGTAACTCTGCCGATATTGTAACTCTAACATTACTGACCTCTAGCATAACTGCAATTCTAATATAACTTTAACTCTAACATTACTGTAACTCTGCCATTATTGTAACTCTAACACTACTGTAACTCTAACATTACTCTAACTCTTACATGACTTTAACTCTAACATTACTGTAACTCTGACACTACTGTAACTCTAACATTACTGTATCTCTGACATTACTGTAACTCTAACATCACTGAACTCTAACATAACTCTAACATTAGTGTAACTCTGACACTACTTTAACTCTAACATTACTCTAACTCTTACAAGACTCTAACTCTTACATGATTTTAACTCTAAAATTACTTTAACTCTGACATTACTGTAACTCTACCATTACTGAACTCTAACAACACTCTAACATTACTTTGACTCTAACATAACTTTAACTCTAACATTACTGTAACTCTGCCGATATTTTAACTCTAACATTACTGACCTCTAGCATAACTGGGCCATTATTTTAACTCTAACATAACTTTAACTCTAACATAACTTTAACTCTAACATTACTTCAACTCTAACATTACTGAACTCTAAGAAAACTCTAACATTACTCTAACTCTTACATGACTTTAACTCTAACATTACTGTAACTCTGACACTACTGTAACTCTGACATTACTGTAACTCTTACATGACTCTAACTCTTACATGATTTTAACTCTAACATTACTGTAACTCTGACATTACTGTAACTCTGACATTACTATAACTCTGACAGTACTCTAACTCTAACATAAGTCTGACATGACTGCAACTTTGACAGTACTGTAACTCTAACATAACTTCAACTCTAACATTACTGTCACTCTAACATTGCTGTATCTGTAACATGCTTTATCTAACTACTTTAACTACTTTTGTATACATACCTACACATGATCAGGGAGTAACGATACACTCAATGAAAAAAAACTTTTCAAAAACACCAGACATATTATAAGACACAAATTATGACAAGATAAAACCCATCAAAACATTGTGATACACATCACTTGCAGGAAGCTGTCCCCCCTGAGAAGGGGGCGAGACTACACTACTGTAACCTTGTACTAGCATTGTAAAGGAGAGACAGAGAGACAGAGAGAGAGAGAGAGAGAGAGAGAGAGAGAGAGAGAGAGAGAGAGAGAGAGAGAGAGAGAGAGAGAGCATGAGAGATGAAAAGAATAGGGCCTATAGGAGGTGTCCTGACTCATTACACTTTATGACACCTCATTGCACTTTATGACACCTACTCTTCACAGATAAGTAGATCCAAACAGACAGACAGACATGCAGCCATGTGTACACAGGTGGGTAGCCTCCGTGAGACAACTTCTAGCAAATAGGTGTGAAAAACCACTGCAGGGAAATAGAACAATGAGGGGGTACGATAGGTGTGATGTACTATACTGAGGAGGGATGGGGCTAGTGGGAATCCCCCCTCTCATAGTTTTATTACAGTCCCTTGTCTCATCTGAGCTTGTAGATCTATTTTCGTATCATTTTTGAAAGTGTGTCTGTAACACATTTTCATTAGAACCCTTATAACATAGGTTTCAAAGGTTGTCAGAGCTTGTTAGAGGAAGAAAATGTGAGACTGTAATATTACATCACAGATTTTTAAGAGTAACACTGTAAGAGTAACATTAAAACACAATAAAATTAAAGTCACTGGTTCATGGTTAGTTATTTACTGATCCAGTTTAATAAAAACAGCAACATTTTAAACTTAGACCAACTTAAAACACTGTGTTTGGCATATAATACATATTTTAAACTACACATGTGGATTTATAAAACATGTGCAGTCATATTTTATTATTAATGAGAGATAGCTAGATTATTGTATGTATGCGTGCAGTACCAATTATGACCATTGACCCCCCTTTTCCTATTCACCATCCCCTGTGTTCTACGAGGGAGGGGGGTAGTGGGAGACCCCCCTCTAACTATGCTTTAATTATGACACCTATGTTCAGACACTGCTGTGGGCCCAATAAACAAGCTCTAACACCTATGTGCGAAAAAGCCCTTGTGTGAGGAGCAACGGACACTGTATCCCTATGGTTTCCTCCCATTGGCTAGGAAAGTAATCCCCCAGCATGCAATTGTGAACTTTAGCTATGTATGCCGTTTTTTTAAAAACCATGGGTTATAATGCTAGTGACTAGTGTCTAACCCCTTCCTCTCACCCCTTTTAGAGTGAAACCTGAGTCCATGCTTGGACCCCCATGGGGGTGAGCCAAACTCCATCTGTGAAAACTGTGAATTTTCACACCCCAACGCTACGGCCGCTGTCCTAATGTCAATATAGTTCTTAAAAACATATCATATTTAATTAGTGTTAATTCATTTGTAGAAAAACACATGAAAAAGAGATATATAGAGAAAGATCTATAAGGGTCCATTTGGTTACCAATTCTTCATTATCTAACTGGGGGTCACCTGGACCCCCCTCTCAAGGACCATTGATGGTCCCCGGACCCCTGATTAATATGCAGATACAGGGGCTGAGAAATAGACAGTGACAGGTGACAGCTGACAGCTGACAGATGACAGCTGACAGGTGACAGTGACTGAGAAATACACAGAGAGAGAGAGAGATGGAATTAGAATGACAAAATGTTTATAATGAAATTAAGAGTGAATTAATGGCTTAATTAAATAATGAATCTGAAATTATTAATTATGGATTATGAATTATGGAATGCCAAACATGTCAGGAATTTCAGAAATTCCAGGAATGTGCACAACAGCGCCACCATTCCCCCCTAGTGGTAGGTTTTGGTACTGGAAAAGTGACCTGTGACGTCACAAATCCAAAATGGCGGATGCTAATACTATTAGCATGTTAGCATTAGCATTAGCATCTTAGCTTAGCATTTAGCAACAAAGGTGCCTCTTACTACTACTCGTACACAGTGGAGAAACGTCAAAGGAGACGGAGCTGCCCTGGAGCTGATCGACGGTCTGCTGGACTGTTTGTAGATTGAGAGTCTCTGGCTCTCTGGCAAGGTTCATGCTCTGCACAGCACAGCTTGAGGGAGGATGATACTCCGTTCTGAGCCGCCATCCAGCACGGCATACGTCTCGAAGCTTTGGTCCCATTTTCTCAGGATTACCTTGACGACCTTCAGCATCACCTGGTGTGGGCGGTTGGGCCGGTCAAGGTAGATTCTGACGGGTGGTGTAGTCACCATGTGGATGTTAGTTTGGGCTTTCTGGACGTAGTCGTGCAAGATGGTGAGGTGCTGCTCTTTACATGTTTTTCAGGGGCGCTTCAGGGTACATGCTTCAGCTGCGTGGTTCCGGGCCACACTTCCAGCACCGTTTTCCATCTCGGATCCACTTCACAACCTGGTTGGTGGACAACTCCTTGAAGTCATCACAGCTATTCAAGAAGTGCTCTTTATTGTCACAATAAGGACAATACGGTTTGGACTTGAAGGTGGACTTAGAGTGAGCAGACTCTGAAGTACTAGGACGAGCAGACTCTGAAGGGCTGGCAACATCTCCTGCGTTAAGGAGTATGGTCGTGGTCTTCTCCTTATGAGGGACACGTTGCTCCTTCTTGACTGAATGAGGGGCATCGCACTGACAGAGAGCTGCAGCTCGGCTTGATAGACGCTTGGCTTGTGACTTCATCTGAAGCCAGGCTGCCAGGTCGGACAGAGTGTAGGTCTGGTCATACCCTGTCCTTAGGATACCCCGACTCAGGCAATATTCAATGAATCCATCTCTGTAAGATGGGGGCATCTTGGTCAGGAGCCGGTCGACGTGTGATCCGAGCATGCCCACCAGAGCCTGGATGGATAGTGCGAAGGAGTCGAAGGCTTCAGAATCGCCAAATTTAATGGCAGGTGTATTGAGGATAGCACCTAGCTCTGATTGGACGAGCTGCCGGGGTTGACCGTATTTGTCTTGCAGGGCTTGCAATGCGGCAGTATACGGTTGAAAGTCGTACATGTAAGCTTTGGCCAGGTGGAGAGCACTGGGAAGCTTCAAGTGTCCAAGGAGCAGTTGGTACTTATACTGTTCGCTCAGGTGCTCGTGACCGCTTGTCAGGTTATTTATAGTTTAGTTTATAGTTTAGTTTAGTTTATTAGCACATTGTTATAACAAATATAGAAACAATACATATTGAAAGACAAGTTGCTGTGCAAGGAAAGGAAGAAGCCGGATGGCTTATTTGGAATCCTTTCCTTCATGGGAGAGTTCATTAAAACAACAGGATTAAAAGTTCAATAAGAACAATACCAAAAAAAAATACAAGTTTCCAAGGGGAGCAGTAGTGCAAATAAAGAAATAAAAACACAAAAACTGCTCAATAGAAGAAAAAGACAAACAAAACAAAAAAAGAATAAACCATTTTGTAAAGATGACTAAATCAATGGACTATAGTAAGGAAGAAATTAGATATTGTTTTAAATGTTTCTTAAATATTGGGAAGGATAGTGCTCGCTAGATGCTTCACTCAAGTCGAGTGAAGCATCTAGCGAGCTCCACAACTGAGGGCCTCTAAATGTGATGAAATGTTTATGTTTCGAAGTACGACAAAAAGGTAAATTAAAATCATCACTTTGCCTTGTGGGGTAAGAGTGAACATCAGAAGTAACATGAAAAAAATTATGAAAAGAATAAGGAAGGTCTTGTTTACATTTTTTAAATTTGAACATAAATAAGCAGGTTTGAAAAACATGAACCTTATCTATAGGCAATAAAGAATATTTAATAAAGAGAGGTGCAGATGGCTCGTGTCTATTTGAGTGAGGTCAGGAGCCAAAGCCATCTTGAGGAGAGCGAAGTCGCTTTCACGGTCACGCTCAAAGACTGGCAGTACTGATTGGGGAATGCCATAAGGCGGGACGAATGGCATCATTGAACCTGGATGCTGATATTGCCCTGATTCAACCTTCGGCTGGTTAGGAGCCATGTAATGTGCAGCGGAACCCATGGGTCGTGAGATTGAGCTGCAGTAGAGGTGGCCACACCATAGGCAGGAATCTGTACTGATGGTACGGTGGTGTGATACTGCTGAGTCTGAGCGATGTGCGCTACCGCTGAGGCCTGGTGTGACCTCGGAGGAAGCCTACTGTGAGCTGACTGTTTGAATACGTTGTTACAGGGGGTGCAGCAGAGAAAGACATCGGCTGTGATGGCAGGTGCATTGCTGTAATGCCCACAGTGGATTGAGCAGGCAGCAGCTGAGTGTGGGAAGGCGCAACCGGAGCATGGAACGCTGATACGGGGGGTGAACGGGAGAGAGGTATCGCCTGTGCTGGGGGATGCATCACTGCAGTTCCTATGGGGAATTGAGGAGGCAGCTGCTGGGTGAAAGCAGGCACGACCAATGCAGTCAAAGCGGGTAGTGCTGATACAGGGAGTGCAGCAGAGAGGGGCATCGACTGGGCTGATGGCTGCCTCACTGTAGTGCCCATGGTGGAGTGAGCCTGCATAGGCTGGCTGCTCTGCAGGGTGACTGGACGCTGCAATGGTGTCGAGTCCGTAGGTAAGGCACTCGTCATCGGTAGAGGCCTGAAGCTACTCGTGGATGGTACACAGCTACCTGGATCCTCCCTCCCTGGCTCTGAAAGGAGTGAGGTAACTAGCTGAGCCACCTGGAGTTAGTTCTCCTTCTTCTTCAGTCGCATTTGTCTGTCAAGACGTTTGGATATAGCCTCTCGTGCGTCTTGAGCTTCCTGCTGCAGGCGTTGAAGGCGCTGACACTCCTGATCAGCTCCGCTGTCTTCTAAGACCTGTTGCTGTAGTTCCTCAAGCTCCAGGCGCTGGATATTCTCCTGGAGATAAGTGTGGGTGCTAGAGGTCCTTTATCATCACTTCGGGTGGGTTGGTATAAGAACGTACGTCCAGTCGTGAAGGTTACATCATACAAAGGTTTATTATAGAAGAGAAGTTACAGTCTCAGAAGTTAAGTAGGCGGCATAAGCGGCTAGTATGTGATCCCAAATCTCTCTCCTCTCTCCTCTGCGTGGCCCTTATATATCGTTTTAGGGGCTCCTGACTCTATGTCCCCCTCCCTGTCTCCCCAACTTCTCTGAGGGGTTCATGCGTCATCATTACACAGCATTTGCTCCTTTCTGCTGTCTCATTCTGTTGTCTCAGAGGACGACATGAAAGCACACAACATGCTGATGTTCCCCCTTTTCCAATATGTTAAAGAGATTAGCCTGACATCATCCTCACCTCTGTACACACTCTCCGTGTCTCCTAATGGTGACTCTTACCCTAGATTCACTGTCTCCTGGCTAAACCTCTCTTCCCTTCTCCTCACTCTCTCCTCTACCTGTCCTGGGAGAGCAATTAGCATGTTCTCTCTCTACTCTAGGAATGTTGAGCTGTCTTCCAGATGTTTGCTGTCTCTCACTGCTCTCTTTACTTCTCTCTGCAATACTTCTTCAGCCTTCATATCCTTTAAGGCCGGGGAGATTGTCTGCTAACCCTTACTTTCTTCCACATAAGCTTCCTGGATTGATGTCAGAGCACGTCGAGGGTCTGCACTAGCAGAGGATCGATGAGAGCACACTGGGCACAGAGTCCGACTTGGCTTCTTAAGTTTTGTTGTTGCCTGAGAGGCTGTTTTGCATTTATTTTTTATCATATTGCATTTATTTTTATTTTTGTTTTTTAACTTTGTTGCCTAATTTTAACATGTTCAAAATAAATATTTCATGCATTCATTCCATTCTGTGTCACTCAAGGAGACTACAAGCGAAACCCCGCCCAGTGGGGTCTAAGCACGGCCCTTCTGTCCTATTGGTTGGCGGTTAAACCCCACCCTTCTGCTTCTTCTGAAGTTCTGCCCTGCTCCCTGGCTGCTTTACCTACAACGTGTTGCACGGCTCCCTGGCGCTCCCCTCCCCTGCGACAAGTCAGCCGCTTCAAAACCATGTGACCAAGGCCGGTTCTGGGCTGATCTGCGCTCTAGGCGAGATTCCTCTGATGCATCAGCTGGGATTTTTTTTCCCGGGTTTTGGGCGGATTATGATACGTTTTTGGCTACTTTATTTCGGTTTTAGGGTTAGGGTTAGGTTAGGGTTATGTTATTTAATTCTTATTTTTGCCTGTTTTTACCGATTTATTATCATTTTTTTTCCCGACTTTTTTTTCCGCCTCTCCAAACTGCCGCTCTAGGCGGCCGCCTAAGTCGCCTGTATGGACGCGCCGGCCCTGCACGTGAATTCCATAGGAAATGAATTGAAACGGCCTCACCCCCCATAAATGATACCTCATTGGCCTCTGCAGTTCATTGGAGTGACCTGTATCGCGGCCGCCATTTTGGAGAGGGCAAGCTTCCTGACTACTCTCTGCTGGCCAATCACAGCGCGTCTTTTCCGGGACTTCAGAATAGTAGTATAAATATATAAAAATATCCTGTTACATTTTTATATAACTAGATTCTGACAAGTCCCGGAAAAGACCCGCTGTGAATGGCCAGTAGTCTGGAAGCTTGCCTTCTCCAAAATGGTGCCCGAGATACAGACGCCTCAGAGCAAGGAAGGTTTTGAAAGGAAAAGACGTGCAGTCCGTCCGTTCTCTAGATATATTGACATGACAATGGGTGGCAAACCTCGCACAGGAAGTTTGATGAAATACATTGCAGTGGATGGAGCCGGCTGGACCAGCTCATGAACAAACATGATTTCTGAACATTTGCGACCTTTGTCATATAATTGGTTCAGGATTATAAAAGAAGACAGGTTTTTTTCTGCTGTGTTGCTTTTTGATGTGTACCCTGTATCATTTTATAGAGGTGTAATAAATGTGGGTTTTCTATGATTACTACAAACTGTAAGTATAATGTCAGAACCTGAAAGCACCACAGACAATGAATGTAAATAAATAATAGAGCAATCTTTATTAAAGTGAATACTCAGTGAGCTACAGAATAATAATAAAAGGATGAGGCAAAACAGTGTAACACAACAGGTCATTTAATAAATCATAAGGCACTAAACACCATAAAATACACTATACAAATACAGGCCTATATGTGCACACAATATATACAACAGTGGTTATTCAACAGGTACTTAACTCGCCCCTAGTGGCGTGACCCCCTGGGGTCTGAGCTGTGACGTCGTCCAACTCCCCAGGGAATAACTTCGCTGGACGGCGTGCTGTGCTGACAACACTTGACTAGGTCAGCTGTCGGCGGAGCGAGGCGGACGACACTCCGCTAATTCCCCAGCCCTATCTACCTACAGGAGACCTTAAGTGTAGCCTCCCCTCCAGCTAGCTCCCCCTGACTACCTGTCTTCACCGTCGGCAGGACTGTAACATGCGATCGGCCCCTCCCATCCCCAGGGTGCCGTACCGCAAGACGTGGTGCTCCGATCCCATGCCCAAGTCCAACTGACTGTTTTATAGTGTCAGCGTCCTCTCCCCACCTGAAACCAATAGTCAATCACTCAGTCAGTGCTCCTCTCTTGCACCACTGTCAAAGTACTGAATCCACACACATCACAGAGGTATCTAAGGGCACAAAGTATGTTTCTGAACGGCCAAAGTATTGCGAGACTGCCCACCATTTCCTGTCTGGCAGCCAAATCTTGCGATACCGCCGAGACAGAAACGATACCTGCCGCTGTTTAAATACCTCAATAAAATGATGTGCTTTGCACATCGAAAAGCAAGTGAGTAGAAAACAACCTGTCATATGACGTCACTAGCTCAGACCCCAGGGGGTCGCGCCGCCAGGGCGAGTTAAGTACATGTAATATAAACACTGTTGTATATTGCTGTGTGCGCACATAAGCCTGTATTTTATGGTTTTAATAATGGGGAATGATTTCTCTGTGGTTAAATGCCTTTATATGAAAGACCTGTTGTAGTGCTGTTTTGCCTCATCCTTTTATTATTCTGTAGCCGGGTAGTCCACTTATTACTTTAATAAAGATCACTCTATTATATATTTATATTCATTGTCTGTGGTGCCTTCAGCTTCTTACATTATACCACTTTGTAGTAATCATAGAAAACCCACATTTATTACTCTAACAAGTATGTACAATGCTGCACACATTATATAATTATATACTTGTTTAACTATGCAGAAATATGCTGATGTGCTGAGAATGCATTTATCGACCTGTATTAAAATAGTTCCAACTGCCTTTGTTTTTGATCATGTTATAAGTTGGCTAAATGTTTATTTTGATTAACAGCATATAGTGTATAACATACAGTAAAAGAAGACCTTTCATATCATTATTCATCAATGTCAACACACTTTCATTGGCATTTAACTGATTTATTCCTAAGACACATACATTTGCAGAACATTTAAAGATTTAAAGACTTTAACGTATGAATATAGAAACATATTTGTGTGTAGAGTGATTGATGAATGAGCCAGTAGTAGTGTAGCTCCTCTCACAACATTGATGACACAGGTCTGTTCTTTATAAAGGCTATTTATTAAAAAGGTTCTGACATCTTGAATATACAATTACATATGTGACATCAAAGAGAAATCAAACATAATATATTCTTCGTTGGCTGCTTGTTGTGGAAAAGAGGTTATTGAGTCTTTGAAAGTCCGACTGCGTAGCAGTCCGCAGCAACAAAAGAAGCATAAGAAAAGTAAAAAACGGACAAAAAAGACAACCAAACTGAAGAGAAAATAAGAAAGGAGGGGGGGGGGGGTATAAGGGGGAATCAGAAGTAATCAAAGAGAAATATATAAACATGAATAGAACAGAATAAAGTCTCTTTATAAAAATATATATTCCTTACTGTTACGTGTATTGCCATCAGGCATACACTTGTGTCTGTGTTTGCTGTTTTCTTCCCCCTGCCTTTGCCCTCTTGTCTATCATTCATTCCCAGGTCCCATCCTTCAGCATTCAACTCCACCTCTCACCACTGGTTGGTCATCCCATTATCACCCTATATAAATCACCTGTGTGGCAGCCATCTTGACTTTTCCTCCTGCCATGCTGCCACTAGTCAATTGTTTGTTCTCCTCGTAACCAGTTCAGTTTTGTAACATGCCAACATTTCAGGGAAGGGTAGTTTAGTTCTGGGGTACCCTGTACATTTCTGCACGTAGGTAACCTTCTGTTATTCACACTAGTGTAGAGGTGAGTGCCACCCATTGTAATTTGTTTGTTGTTAGAGTAGGAAGTAATATTTTTGTCTCTTTGAATAGGTAAGATTTTACTTGATTTAGATAGTGAGTTTTATTGCTTTCTTTCCTTTGGCACCATCAGACCTTCCCTGTATTGTTACTTGGCTTATTTTTGTTAACCCTTAGTTTGTTAATAAACAACCTTTCAGTTCACCTCAACCTCTGTCCGTCTCAAGTTATGTCATTTGGGTATATGTTACTGTCCTTTCATCCTAGACCACCAACTGGGACGTAACAGAATAAAAAAAAATTGTCAACTAGTCACAGAATATTTTTCTCCAGTATGATCGATCCCCGCAAAAAAAAGAAAAAAAATGTCATTACAACAGCGCCATCTAATGGAAAACCACTGAAAACACACAATTCATCATTTGGCAGTGTGAGCCTCAAACTTGAACTTGACTTAAAATGAAGTTGTAGTGCTCTGATCGACCACCCAGTATCACCATAAAAACAACTTAAAACCTTAACTCATAGAGCACTGAAGTCCTGACGTCACTGCCAGTAGAGGGCGCTGTTCCGTGGGTTCGAGGCTTTATTTTTTGTGTTGAAATCCCCATTGGAGAATCTTAGATCACGTCATATAATTAAGAACTGTGTTCCAAACATAAACACACCACCCCGGCGATTCTGTCAGGTGGGTGGCTCTGCATCGTGTATGATATTCATTCATATTTGATACAGCCTGTTTCTAGAGAGAATTGAATGAATTATGCCTAAAAAGTCCGGAACTACACTTCCGGGGTCTGAAATCACTGTCCCTTCTAATATACGTCACGCATGACACGTCACGAATGACGCATCACGCTCCGTCAGCGAATCTCATAAATATCAAAATATCAAAAGTTAACGTTAATAAACATGGCAGTTACTTTTTATAACATGTCTTTTTTTTAAAGGAGAAGAGAAAAGCGTGAACAGAGGGGAGAATCATTTCAAATCTGGCCACATAGAGCAATGCATTTATACAAAGGGTCAGATAAATGGTGTTGTCAGGGCCAGCATGCGCGATCGAGTACTCAAGTAAATGTTGATTACCAGACTTTTACTGTTTCTACATTGCAGTGTTGATACTTTTACTTAAGTCAAGAAATGTAATTACCTTTTCCACCACTGGGCAGTGGATTGTCATTAGTTGAAGGAAATAAAGATAAAATGATAAAATGTATCTGGGGGTGACATACAGTCTATCAATGAATATAAGTAGGGCTATATGTATATCACCATATGAGTGAATATTGGCTACATCTATTGCCAATTAATGGTTGATACTGTAACTTACACATCAGCCTCATAGCCTATCTGTTGATATTTTATATACTAATACACAACTTTATTTATTAACAATTGATACTGTACATGTTACTCAGTCCAAGTGCAGATGGCTGTCACATTTTAAGGCTACTGATTTGTTTATTTTTTTATCTTTATTGTAGGCTATTTTCACTTCCATTTATTTTTATTATCTTAGTCATATTTCTTTCCTCTACCTGTAGGCCTACCTATATCCTGACCTATGTTTCACACACTTTAACTGTTGCTGCTGGTATAACTGCATACTGCACTAATTAAATAAGGAAAAAAGGAAACAACAGCCTTTGGAATGATGTACTGAATATCTTGTCACTTGCCAGGTCTCCATTGGGGATGCAGGGATTGCATTCACAAATTGTGAATGGGGGAATTTTAAGTGCAGCCATGCAGCAGCACTGGCCATCTTTGCCACACACAACATTAGTCCCACTGACATGGAATGTAAGTGGAAAAAGCCAACTCGTAATAAAGAAGTCAACTCTGCCCCTAAGATGTACCATCGACCCAATGAGTACAAATCTGTGCACTCCGGGTCAGTTACAGAGGACAAGCGCCAGCAGTTGCGTGACCGATGGAGGGGAAGATGTGTACCTTTTGGATTTGCCTTGTACCCAGAGACAGAAAAGCACTCTTCCCCAATCACCTGCTTAACCGTACTAGAAATTGTGTCTCAGTGTGGCCATCTAGGACAGGCCGCCATCCTCTCCAGAATGGAATTGACAGAGGAACAACAGAAGATCATCCTGTCCATGACTGTTGGCAAGCAGGACTGGCATGATCACCGCAAAGGACGACTTACAGCCAGCAATTTTGGCTGTGTCCTCAAAGCCAAGCGCATCACCCCAAGCCTCCTGAAAAGGCTACGTGGGGAATACAAACTTGATGGAGTAAAAGCAGTGCAGCACGGTGTCTCCAATGAGCGTGAGGGGGTCAAAGCCTTTGAGAAGGAGAAAGGTATAAAGGTTGAGCAGTCTGGGCTCTTCCTTTCCAGAAGCGGTATCCTCGGTGCCTCTCCTGATGGCCTTGTAGGCACATGTAGCCTCCTTGAAGTCAAATGTCCTTATCGGGAGAGTAACCTCAACCTCGAAGAGGCAGTTCTGAACAAAGATTTCTGTCTCCAGAGGGAAGGTGGGATATATAGAATTAAGCGAGACCATGTATACTGGCACCAGGTCCAAGGCCAGCTCCACATATCTGGACGAACCACCTGTTACTTTCTTGTGTGGACAACCAAGGATGTGGTCATCATCCCTATCCCCTACGATGGTTCTTGGAAGGATAACATCCAAGCTTTGGAGACCTTCTACCAAGTCCACATGCTCCCAAACCATGTCGGCAAGTGAATAGGCTGGCCACAGATTTGACAAAGTGAGACAATTTCTGAGCATAAAGGATTTTTCAAAGCCATTACCATCAGACAGGAGGCATAGGGTCATAAACGTAAAAGAAGGGTTACAAGAATTAATGTGTGCCATCTGCTGTTGATATTTTTAAGAAAGTTTTAACATAACCCTCCCACCCAACTGTTGCCTTTACAGGAATTACTTTTTTTTCATTTGTTTTTTTAAGAATCAGTTGAGTTTGTACTGTTTGTATGCATGCCAAAGGCAAATTTCCACTTTGTCCAATTTAAATGGAAAATAGGTTCTTTATGTCAATTATTTACAATTGAGGAAAGCAGCAATAAGAAAAAAAAATCACACTCTTTGACCTGCAAAGGCTAGGAGGTCAAACAAAATTTTCTAATGAAGTCTATGATTTTATTTTCTATTCTGTAGTAGCCTACTACTCCAGAACTACAGCATGACCTTGCATACAATTACAAGTCCATGCACACCGAGGTCCAGATGTGCCTAGAGTTTTCTGACAACCACACATTATCCAATATAATACAACTATGCAAAGTAAAAATCTTTTGTTAAGTGTTAGTACCCTATGTATAGCGAAAATGGCAGATCTACAAGCTCACAATACAAGTGCTACATGTGCGCTTGTAGATCAGCTATTTTAGCTATGAATACAGTTTTGTCTTGAGATTTCGACTTACCCACTGTTGTGCCTTGGGCACCAAAGTTTGAAAACCACTACCATAGCAAATGTGAAATGTGTAACAGAAGATAAGTTTGATGACTTTGTGTTAAATCAATTTATTAAAAAAGCACAACAGTTTCCAATTTAGCTCTCAAATTACTGCATTTGAAGAATTACATAAAACATTCAACATGGCACAGTGACTTAAAATATTCCCAGGCTTCTTTAACTGACAATATAGCCTACTCTCAGATTTACAAATTACAAATTTACAAATCATTTACCACACCAGAGAAGCCCTGATCTCACTTCCTGCAGGATCCTGCAGGTTCACCAAGACGGCGCAGACCTGAAGCACCACATCAGCATAGCAACGAAGATAGGGTGGAATGAAGCTGAGGATCTGAAAATCTTTTAAACGTGCGTTAGCTCGCTCAACGTGGATCCTATTTCTAGCAATGTTCTGTGTAAGAAGGACCTCACTTTCTGTGAACTTTCCGTTGTTTAGGAATGGTGGGATGTTGACTGAAACTCCCTCTGGTAGGATGTCAGAAATTAAAAAGCCTTTGTCTGCTAGAATTAAATCTCCAGGTTTAAAATGACTAAGGATGCCAGACTCTTGCACTGTGGCTTTATCAGAAACTGAACCTGGAAACAGATCGCTACAGTAGGTAATGACCAGTGTTGGGACTAACGCGTTACAAGAAACGTGTTACTGTAACGCCGTTATTTTTGGCAGTAACTAGTACTCTAACGCATAATGTTTTTAATTCAGTAACTCAGTTACCGTTACTACATGGTGCGTTACTCCGTTATTTTTTATATAGTATTTATATATACAGCGAGGCAAACAGAGACTGAGAATTGTACTTAAGTACAGTACTTGAGTAAATGTACTTATTTACTTTACACCACTGTGTCTATGTTTATGTTTATGTTTATGTTTATTAAAGGATCCCCATTAGAGTCACATGACTGAGCCTCTAGTCTTCCTGGGGTCCTGAACAAAGCAAATACAATACAAATGTACAACTAAAAATACAAATAATAGTAAAAATAAAAAATAAAAATAAACAATACAAATAAAAATGAATACAAAAAGACAAATTAACATTTTAAAATCAAATCCAACAATCCAGTCAAATTAAACAAATAACAGTTATATACTTGACAAGTTACTTGCAAGGTATCTCTTAATTAGTTTTTTGAATATAATTTTGTTATGGATTGTACATAAGATGTTTTTGGGCAGAGCATTCCAGAGTTCTATTGACCTGTATATACCAGTGAGTTTTAGAAAATTCGTTTTGGGTGTTTTTGTTCTTAAATTACCAGAAGCTGCTCCCCTGGTGTTGTACCCATGTTCTGAAGTCATGTGTAACTGTTTTGCCAAGCTAGGCGGCTTATTGGTGCTAATAATGTTCCGCAGTAGCATTAGAAGACTCACCGATAATTTATGTTGAACCATCAGCCATGCCAGATGTTCATGCATATAGCTTATACTTGTCCTGTATGAACATCCTAGTGCCAGACGAGCCGCTTTATTCTGAGCAACCTGTAATTTTTTCAAATCAGTTTGTGTAGCTGACGACCAGATTACAGGGCAATATTCTAAATTGGACAGAACTAAAGAATGAATAACTGATTTCATTATAGAGGGAGTGATGAAACCAGAACACTTCCTAGTCATCCCTATTCCTCTTCCCATTTTGATGACAATATTGTTTATATGTTTAGACCAAGATAAAGAGCTGTCAATAGTTACTCCCAGAAGTTTTATTGTATTCACTTGTTCAATTTGTGTGGTACCAATTGACAGTTTTAACAGAGGATTCTTGCCCAACATGTGTCTTGATCCAAGCACAATGGCCTTTGTCTTAGAAATATTTAACACCAACTTGTTGCATTCAATCCATTTATAGATGTCTATTAAGGCACTTCTTAAAGAGTCAGTTACAACTTGCTCAGATGTTGCAGCACTGTATAATGTTGTGTCATCAGCATACATAATAGTTTTAACATTCTTTACACACAACGGTAAATCATTAGTGAAAATGGAGTATAACAAAGGCCCTAGGCAGCTACCTTGCGGAACCCCACAGTTAATAGTGTTCCAGTTTGAATAGCTGCCATTAAAGAAGACTCTCTGTTGTCTCCCTGAGAGATAATGAACAAACCATGCCAATGCATTGGAGGTAAACCATAACACTGTAACTTATCTACAAGCAAGGTATGATCAATTACATCAAATGCTGCACTGAAGTCCAACATAACAGCGCCTACTAATTTTTTATTATCCATGCATGATAACCAGTCGTCACTCATTTGCTGAAGGGCAGTGCTTGTGGAATGGCCTTCCCTGTATGCATGCTGAAAGTCAGACAGTAGATTGTTATTGGAAAAGTAGTCCATAACCTGTTTAAATACTATTTTTTCTATTATTTTGCTTAGCAAAGGTAAAATACTGATGGGACGGCTATTTGGACCATTAAATGTTTTATTTTTGTCTTTCGGAAGTGGGATGATTTTAGCGTCCTTCCATACTGTTGGATGAACCCCACTGATTAAACACTGATTGAATATATGACATATGGGAGTAGCTACAGAGTTAACCACAAGTTTGAGTATTCTACTGTCTAAGTTGTCTATACCAGAGGAAGAGGAATCTGCTTGTGACATAATTAATTTCTGAACTGTTTCTTTGTCAATCTGATTAAAGTTAAAGAGACAATTATTGTCTTTCATTATCTCTTTCTTTATTAGTGCGTGTGATAGTGAACCATCACTACTTTGTTGACCTCTTAATTTATCAACTTTATTTTTTTTTTAAATCATTGAAGTAGTTTGCAATATCGTAAGGTTTTGTTATGAAGATCCCTTCAGACTGTATGAATGAAATAGATGTATTAGATTTCCTGCCCATTATTTCGTTCAGTGTTGACCATAGTTTTTTCCCATCGTTTTTTATTTCACTAATCCTATGTTTATAATACTCTTTTTTTTTCTTATTATTTAGCCTTGTTACTTTATTCCTTAATTGACAGTAGATTTGTCTATCTATCTTCAAACCTAGTTTATTTGCTGTTTTCTTTGCATTATCCCTCGCAGTCATTAAGTCGAGGATTTCTTTATCTAGCCATGGAGCACCTTTGGACCTAACAGTAAATTTTCTAAATGGTGCATGTCTATTTACTATTTCCATGAGCAGATTCATAAACACATTAAGTGCTATTTCAGGGTTGTTCTCTTTGCTCACTATTGACCAGTCCACTTGTTCTACCTCACCAACAAATACTTCCTTATTGAAGTGCTTGTAGGATCTCTTGTTAATAACTCTGCTACCTCCTTTAGGGATTTTAGCACTCCTAGATAATGCAACCAAATTATGATCACTAAATCCTACTGCTATAGAAACTGCTTTAGAACAGCGTTCTGGAAAGTTGGTAAATACAAGGTCCAAACATGTAGAAGAAGTACTACCATTCTTATTAGTAAAATTTCGTGTCGGATGAGATACCATTTGTGTCATATTGCATGCTTGAGCCATAGATAATAACTTGCATTTCATATTACACTTATCAGAAAGCCAATCAATGTTCATGTCACCCAAAAAGTATACTTCTCTATTTCCATCTGAGGCTTTATCAACCATACTGCACATGTCTGACAGATAGCTCATATCAGCACTGGGGGGTCTATAACAGCATCCTATAAGAAATGGTTTAGTATGTGGTAAATGTACCAGGACCCATAATGCCTCTATACCATCTTTAGTTAGATCATTCATAGGTTCAGCAGGGATATGACTTTGAATATATATTGCCACACCACCACCAAATCTATTTCTGTCTTTTCTGAATATATTGTAACCCTGTATTGACACCGCTGCATTACCAAATGCGGGTTCAAGGTGGGTTTCTGAAACAGTAAAAATATGGATATTTTGCTGAGAAGCCAGGCGCTGTACCTCATGAACTTTATTTCTAAGACTACATACATTTAGATGTGCCATTATTAGGCCTTTTGTTGGAAATTTAGACATAACAATGTGAAATGATACAGCCTCCCTTAACACAGGTATTTAAATTATTTAAATTACTGCCATACATTACCAAGTACCTGCCAAAAATATGGCCACATTGAATACATTTGAAACATGTCACATGCGGAGACGTGCTGTGGGCGGGACATCCTGACCGGTTGACAATGACACGGCAGGTCATTCATTATCACCGCAATTCAGGCACATTTCAAATGCTTTGCAAGCTCTCTCTCTCGCTCTTTCTTTCTCTCTCTCTTAACAGCGTGCGTGTGTTTCTGGGAGAGAGAGAGCGAGAGAGAGAAAGAAAGAGTGTGTCAGGTCACACGCTGTTAAGTTACACCTATTTCCTGTTAATAATAACCAGTGTAAAATGTGCTGCATTGGGAGATAAATGGGAGACACTTTATTGTGAAGGTATGACCGGAAGAAGAGAGTTGTTGCTGCTGCGTAGTTGTTGCAATATATTATAACTCTGTTGTCTGCACGACAGTCAGACAGAGACTGCGGTCTGGTTATATTATGTAAAGTTGTGTATTTAACAGTCAAACACAACTACACAAGTTGTATCATTTCGAGTTAGAATATGTCTCAGACACTAGGCTACTATAAGGGCACTTGTGAGTAAAGTTGGCAAGTTGCCCTACAGTTTAACAACAATGCAAGTTGAAATATCCAACACAGATGCGTAAATACTCTTAACAGCTATAGGCTACTGCAACTGTGGCATCCAGGTGAAACGACGTTAATCATAAAGGTGGACCTATTTTTAACTCTATGAGATGGACACGTTAAAACGTTACCACTTTGAACTGAATAGCTCTATGATGAGACGACAATATTCTCACAACTCATCAACTTTCCCAGCCTCCCAACCAGACGCACAGACGGCATCTGGTTGGCAACCTATACAGTATAACCTTCTGTGAGTGAGTAGTGGTCTATCATTTATTACCCTCAGCTGAGCCACGTTATGAAGGATTAATCTGAAATGCCCTTTTTTTTGCAGTGCCCTTTGATTAGAAAATGTGTTCAAACATAATTTGTTATTGAGAAACCATTATGCACGCAGCATGCGCAAATAGTAATGTAGGTAATTAATGTATTTGTGCAAGATGACCCTGCTATATAAAATGTGTATATAACTCGTTCATCATGGTTCATGTTTAAATAGCTCAATCCAAAATATAATGCTGTAGGCCTAAGTGTTAGGCTGTATTTACGCACCTGCTTGTAATTAATGCATGAACATAATTATGACCGGTATTTTTATCAGATGTCGGATACATTTGAATCATTCCGGACATTGGGACAGGCAGATTAAAATCCTAGCGCAACCCCTGGTATAGACCACATTGCTTAGCAGAGTTCAGTGATGCAAGTTCAAGTTGATCAACAGATTGTATTATTCTCCAATGCAATAACAGTACTGAAATGAAGGCTATAAGGGCATTAATGTTTTTTTCAAGTAACTAAAAAGTTACTTTTCACAGTAACGCATTACCTTTTGGTGTAAGTAACTAGTAAAGTAACTGAGTTACTTTTAAATTAAGTAACTAGTAATGGTAACTAGTTGGTGCAACTCCCAACAACAACTTGAAAGAGTGCATCCCTCTGTATGCAGAATAAGTCTGCTTCTGTTCATCCATTTGATGAGGAGCAGCTATTTTAATGTCAGTGCAGTCTATTACCATCCTGCAATTTGAACGTCTGGAACGAGGCAGGGAGGCTTAACTGATTCTTCTCTCTACTTGGCACTACACTCATAATGTCTTTAAAGAAAATCTCATGTAACACATGGATATATGTGATTATCACATTGCTGACTGTAGCAGTGCTGCAGTGGAACAACTGGGCAAGATGCAAATTAGTGTAGTTCTTTCGCAATTTCATAAGGGTCATGAAAACTTGGTCCTCGAGTGAGAGAACATCCACTTTCAAGCCACTGATGTATACTATTGAGTCCTTGAACAGCCCACATAAAAACAACATCGAGGAATATTGCTGCACTCTTCATGTTGAGCATCATCAATGATTTTCTGCAATCTTGACCAATCCACAGACGTGCATGCAACAGGAGGTGGCGTTTCGGCAGAGGTGCATTGACTTGCTGGTGGTTGCATGAGAGAGAGAAGGACATAGACAGAAAGAGACAGAGAGAGATGGAGTTATTCATGAAAAGATTGAGGTGGAGGTATATTTACAGACAGATGATGTATAAGTGGATGATGGTAAACATTAAAAACATAACGTACATAAGCTGAATGGAACTGGAGGTGACATTTCAGCAGAAGTGTATGTAACTTCAGGCGACGCTTCAGAGAGGCATGGAACTGGAGCTGTTGTTTCAGCAGCGGTGCATGGATTTGCTGGAGGTTGCATGAGCAATAAATACAGAGAGAGAGAGAGAGAGAGAGAGAGAGAGAGAGAGAGAGAGAGAGAGAGAGAGAGAGACACACACACACACACACAGAGACAGAGATATAAATAGAGACAGCGTTAGTTATGAAAAGATCGAGGTGGAGGTATATTTACAGTCAGATGATGCATAAGTGGATGATTGTAAACATTCAAAACATAACGTACATAAGATGCATGTAACTGGAGGTGACATTTCAGTAGAAGTGCATGTAACTTCAGGCGGCGCTTCAGAGAGGCATGGAACTGGAGCTGTTATTTCAGCAGCGGTGCATGGATTTGCTGGAGATTGCATGAGAGATAAATACAAAGAGAGAGAGAGAGATAGAAATAGAGAGACAGAGGGGGAGACAGTGTTAGTCATGAAAAGATTGAGGTGGAGGTATATTTACAGTCAGATGATGCATAAGTGGATGATGGTAAACATTAAAAACATAACGTACATAAGATGCATGGAACTGGAGGTGACATTTCAGCAGAAGTGCATGTAACTTCAGGCGGCACTTCAGAGATGATTGGAACTGGAGCTGTTGTTTCAGCAGCGGTGCATGGATTTGTTGGAGGTTGCATGAGAGAGTGACACACACACACACACACACACACACACACACACACACACACACACACACAGAGGGAGAGACAGTGTTACATTCATATACATAAGAGGTATGGAAATGGAGGTGACTTGCTGGAGGTTGTGTACCTGCAGCACAGGGCCTAAGCCTAACCCTAGGGCCTTTTCGATTAAACCATATAGGCCCATTGGAGATGCCAGCAGTGAAATGGCAACTGCACACATGCGACTCCTTGCTGGTCCTCCGGTCTTTTCTTCTAAATAAAATCAAAAACAAAGATGATAAGGCAAGATGTTAGACATTCTTTCTTAGAGAGACTAGTAGGGCAGTCACAAGCATGACATTTTACTTGACAATTAGTCACACATATAATTACAATTAACAATTTAATTGTAGTTTTAGCAATGAACATTGGAACATATAAATACAAATACCATTTGTTTGGCTTTGTACACAAATATTGCACATGACAGATATGACAAATAACATATTATACAAAGAAATGACGGCCCCAATAATCAATATGTACAATACAAGGTACAACTGCTTGAAAGCATTATTAACTATAACATCTTATGTGAAAATAAGATCAATTAGCCTGTGATCATTCCCTGATCAGGAACTCATGGATTGATTGATTGAATAATTTATTTAGAAATTTGCAGAAAAAAGCACAAGAAAGTACAGTTTACATACAAGGTCAACTAAATAGGATTGAAAAGCCCATGAAAGGGGGCACGGTGGCACAGTCGGTAGTGCTGTCGCCTCACAGCTAGAAGGTCCTGGGTTCGATTCCCGCAGGGGACGCTGTGGGCGCTGGGGGTGTGTTTTCTCCTCCGCGTCATCAGTGCCCATACCCTAGGTGGGGTTGGCGAAAGGGCCTTTCTGTGTGGAGTTTGCATGTTCTCCCCGTGTCTCCTAGGGTAGGTACCCTCACAAAAACATCGATGGCCAAAACGCAAAACCTCCTATCTGAAAAATTAATATTGTTGGGAAAATGAAAAAGAAAACTACAAAATGTTGTGCTACAATGCGCTACAATGTTGTGCTACAATGCAATTTTTTTATGATACCCATCACATAATACACTGTTTCTGGATTTCTGGACTATATTACAATATTATACGTTAATTACACTGATCTCATATTGCAAATGCAGATATGAGGTTTTTCCCCACTTTTCCTGGATAATTCTGCAGATAGGAGCTTTTGCATTTCAATGTTAAGTGATTGCATAACTAAATAATGACAAATAATACTGGCTGTAAATACATACATTTACAGCTGCAAACAGTTGCATCAGTGGTGTGGTCTAGGTTTTTTTCCGGAGGTATACAATAATCATTCCCTGCACGAGATGCGCGTGGTCGTGGGTATACGCTAGCGCATTTTCAATGGATGAAATGGTTAGTATTTGCATTGAATGCTTTTTTATTTTATTCAAAAACAAAACAAAGTTTGCAGGGCAATGCTCACAAAAAAAATTGCTAAGAACAGTCCACAGCAAGAATCTAAAATAAAAGTGCTAACAAATAAAATTTACAAAAAGGACAACAGGAATACAATTAGGTGGACTACAAAACAACAGGCCCAGGCACCCCTCGACATAATCCTCCCTACCCCCGGGGGGGGGGGGGGGGGGGGGGGGTTATTTCAGGTGGTGGAGTTGGGGGGTCCCAACTCCACCACCTGAAATAACCCCCCCACCCACAACCCCCATTCCCCCAAACCCCACCCACCCAAACCCTCATGCCCTCCAACTCCCCTAACTCATACAACTGGATCACCAACCTTGTGTTCAGTGGATAGTGGAATAGTATGTAAGATCATTGAATGTCTTAAAGAGTCTATAAGCAAGGAGGAAAGACGGATGCCATGACCCTAGAATCACCAAAGCCAGGGAGGAGATGAGAGCAGCACACAGGGACTTTTTTGCTGACCAAAAAGGAGAGGGTCTGAGGGAGGAATATAAGCAGAGAAAGGAGGAGCTATACCACGTGTATGCAACTGGAACAACAGGAGCTGACCCAAAAAATCAGGGACATTAAAGGTTTCATGACGTTCAGTTTTACCACACATTAAAAGTCTTTGTCATGGTCCTTCAAACGTGTATAAAAAGTTTTAACAAAAAATTCCACTCCATTGATCCATGGCAGGTGTTTTTCTCTCACATTTCTAAAGCCTTTTCAACTGCAAAGAAAAAAGATATCTTTGTCTGCGGGTGTCGCTGTTGAGGGATTTTGCCTGTCAATCATCGCCTCTGCTCCGCCCCCCCAAAGGAAAGGATAGGGGAGGGGAGGGGCGAGGAGGAGAGTGGGCGGGATTAATGGCCTGTGACTTCACTGCCCAAGGGCCAAGCTCAGATTACTTTTCAGCCTAATTATTCAGAAAACCCCAGACCACAGAAAATCCACTGAATGTTCAAAGTTCAGATTTATGGGGTGTAATTGAGGTCATAAACCCCCCCAAAAAAACATTAAAAAAAAAATAGATGTAATAGAACCTTTAAAGAGGTGCATGTTAACCAGAAGCATGGCAAGAGCTGGAAGCTCATCAATGACATTTCTGGCAGAAGCTCTTCTCAGACTTCTGGGGAGAAAGCGCAGAGGACCGAGAAACATGGTACCAGCACTTCAAAACACTCCTAGGAAATCCTCCTTCAATCGAAGAAGAGGATGATCTGATGCTCCTGTCTTCCATGACCTTCCCATACCAGACGGCTCATTCACCATGGATGACTACCAGAGGGCCAAGGCTACTATTAGTAGGGGGTACTAAGCACAAAAAATGGCCAAATCGTTACGCGGCGGATAAAAGCATGAAATTTGATACAGATGTCCCTTGGGTCATCCTAAAACATCCTAGAAGGGGTGCCCAAAAAAATCTCAAACAGGAAGTGAGTTATGGACAAAATTCAAAATGGCCACCTAAACTGTTGACCGTTGACTCAAAAGACACCAAAGGAATCTCCAAAAAGCATAAAATTTGGCGCATATGTCCCTTGGGTCATCCTAAGACATCCTAGAAGGGGTGCCCAAAGGAATCTGAAACAGGAAGTGAGTTATGGACTAAATTGAAAATGGCCGCCTAGTGTTGTCGATTGACTCAAAAGACAACTAAAGAATCTCATAAAAGCATACAATTTGGCACACATGTCCTTTTGGTCATCCTAAGACATCCTAGAAGGGGTGCCCAAAAAAATCTTAAGCAGGAACTGAGTTATTGACAAAATTGAAAATGGCCGCCTACAGTGTTATCCATTGACTCAAAAGACAACTAAAGAATCTCATAAAAGCATACAATTTGGCATACATGTCCCTTGGGTCATCCCAAGACATCCCAGAAGGGGTGCCCAGATAAATCTTAAACAGGAAGTGAGTCATTGACAAAATTTAAAATGACCGTCTACAGTGTTGTCGATTGACTCAAAAGACAACTAAAGAATCTCATAAAAGCATACAATTTGGCATACATGTCCCTTGGGTCATCCTAAGACATCCTAGAAGGGGTGCCTGAAATTATCTGAAACAGGAAGTGAGTTATTGACTAAATTGAAAATGGCCGTGTACAGCGTTGACAGACGATGCAAAAGACACTCATAAAAAATAATCTCATATAAAAGCATGAAATTTGGTACAAATGTCCCTTGGGTGATCTGAATGCATCCTAAGGGGTGCCAAAAAAAGTTTTAATAGTCTCTCAATGGAAAACACTCCTCCCACACGGGCTGCACTGCTACAATATTCAAATCGAGCAGCCAATCTGGCATTTGGTCCAGAAGCCTGAAAGCTATGCAATCTCTACCATCTCCTGACAAATATGGATGGATTAAAGTCGCTGATTCGTGGACACCTTTATGGACACTCTTGCCAGAGGCTGCTTAAGTTTGTAGAGAACTCAAGTGTGGCGGCAAAGCTGAGCCCTTCTGTTCAAGAAAGTGTAGATGCCGGGATGCTGGGTTACCTTGCAGAGCATTATGCCAATGTGCTGGTAATTGCGAAATGGCACACATGAATACATGTACTAGTTACTAAACACTAATCACAAAAAACAGTAATGATCAAGAAGAAAATACATGAGAAGATAGAGCGTAAAACAAGCAAGAAGATGTAGAGTGCAAAATAAATAAGATGCAGAGAGTAAAATAAGAATATGCAGAGTAAGATAAGATGCAGAGTAAAATAAATAAGAATATGCAGAGAGTTAGATAAATAAAGAAGATTCAAAGAGTACAATAAAAAAAAGAATGCAGAAAGTAAAATGAATAAGTGATGTAGAAATGAAAACAGAAGGTAGACTACAAAATACGGCAGGTTATGCACTGCATAACCTGTCGTATTGAGTCTGCATAATATGCAGACTGCCATGGTCAACTGTTTAAACAGCCATTTAGAATTTCTTCAACATGGTCCCTTCCTAAAAAGTTTAATAAACAAGCAAATAAATAACCTCTTCTAGGATATATTAAGAAGCACTCAATGTACGTACCAAATTATACACTTTTATGACGTCCCTTTATGTTTTCTTTTGTGTCAACTGCTTTAGGCGGTCACTTCCTGTTTAAAACCTTTTTGGGCACCCCTTGTAGGATGCGTTCAGATCACCCAAGGGACATTTGTACCACATTTCATGCTTTTATGAGATTCTTTAGGAATCTTGCATCATCTTTCAACACTGTAGGCGGCCATTTTCAATTTAGTCAATAACTCACTTCCTGTTTCAGATTATTTTGGGCACCCCTTCTAGGATGTGTTAGGATGACCCAAGGGACATATGTGCCAAATTGTATGCTTTTTGGAGATTCTATAGGCTTTTTTAGTCAATCGCCAGCACTGTAGGCGGCCATTTTCAATTTAGTCAATAACTCACTTCCTGTTGAAGACTTTTTTGGGCACCCCTTCTAGGATGTCTTAGGATGACCCAAGGGACATGTGTGACACATTTTATACTTTTTGGAGATTCTTTAGTTGTCTTTTGAGTCAATCGACAACACTAGGCGGCCATTTTCAATTTGGTCAATAACTCACTTCCTGTTTCAGATTTTTTTGGGCACCCCTTCTAGGATGTCTTAGGATGACCCAAGGGACATGTGTGCCACATTTTATGCTTTTTGGAGATTCCTTTGGTGTCTTTTGAGTCAACGGTCAACAGTTTAGGTGGCCATTTTGAATTTTGTCCATAACTCACTTCCTGTTTGAGATTTTTTTGGGCACCCCTTCTAGGATGTTTTAGGATGACCCAAGGGACATCTGTATCAAATTTCATGCTTTTATCCGCCGCGTAACGATTTTTCACTTAGTACCCCCTACTATATCAAGTGAGGCAAAAGGAGGAGGATGGAGTGACACCAGAGGTTCTGATGTATGTGCCCATAGACGAGGTGGTGTTGGATTTTATCAAGCACACACGTTTAGCGAGCTGCCGAAGCTGTGGAGCAAAATGATCATCGATCCAGTACCAAAGTCAGGCGACCTCACCAAGACAGACACCTCCAAGGCATTAGCCTGAGCTCACAAGTCGCCAAGACGGCTAACAGGATGATCCTCAACCGTCTTAGACCCATCTTAGACCCTGTTCTGAGAAACTTGCAGAACGGCTTCCGCCCGGAGTGAACAGCAGGCGGGCAGATACTGGTGCTGAGGAGGATACTGGAAGGAGTAAGGGAGTGGAATCTTTCAGTGGTGATCACCTTCATGACTTCCAAAAGGCTTTTGGCACCATCCACTGGGGTAAACTGAGGAACATTCTCCGGGCCTACGGAGTTCCTGAGAAGATGGTTCAGATGATGGAGACAAGCTACTCGAGGCAGTCCAGGACTTCAAATAACCTGCTGGCCTGGACTGCTTCAATGGAACAGGACCTGAAGGTCGGGGGGGCACTTGACTGGAATGCCTTGCATGGGATGAGGAGAGTGCGGAAATCAGACATGGGAGAAGACCTCAAGAGGCGGCTGTTCGTATAGCTACAGTGGAGTCAGTACTGCTGTATGGAGCTGAGACATGGACCATCATAGCACAACAGGAAAGGGCCCTGGATGGAGTCTACACAAGAATGCTACGAATGGCACTAGGAGTCAAATGGACGGACCACATCAGAAATGTGGTCCTCTACGGGAACCTACCATGGGTCACAGACAAAGTCAGAGAAAGAAGGATGAGACAGGGCACTGCGTCAGGCACCCATAACTAGTGGCAAGCAAACTGACACTATGGGAGCCAACCCAGGGCAAAGCCAGGAAAGACAAGAAGTGCACCATCTACGTAGAGGGACTTCGGCGTAACAGCTTAGCTAACAACACAGTAGAGCTCAAGACCCTGATGCTAGATAGGAGAGTGTGGAGGGCAGCGATTCAGGAGTCCCGAGTTGGTGTTGGCTAGACCACACTCGCATCGCAAAGACCCTATCCTATATGATCCGGCCTAACTGGCCCATGCCCCCTCAACATAATCCCCCCCATACCCTCTACCCCTAACTCCACGACCTGCAATACTCTCTCACTCCCACAAACCCCATCCCCCCCAACTGCCAGCCCACACATCTCCACCTCCATAACTCAAAACCCCATCCCACCCCATACCCTCATACCCCTAAATCCCACCCAACCCATTACCCCTAGCCTGGTAAACCCTCCCTCCAGAAATCTCATTTGTATTTTATTTCAGGAGTGAGTCTGGCCTGCAGACCTATATGGGCAATTTGGCTGTGGGCTGGAGCTGGGCGGGAGTAATGTAGCTTTGATGTCCAAGTGGCCCTTTTGATTTCCAATTAAGCCACTTTAGGCTGCAGTGATTATCACCAGGAGTAATTGGTTTGTCTTTGATGTTAATGAGCAGCTTGTATGGAAGGTGTATTGATTAATGACGTGTGAACCACTCGGGTTCCACCTGATTGGCCTACCCCCGCTGTCAATCACAAAACAATGAGCGAGGACGCTGATTGGCTCGGTTATTTGGTAATGCACTAGAAACGCCCATACAAGCCTTCATGCCAGACTCACTCCTGGAATCAAATGGAAATGAGATTTCCGGAGGGAGGGTTTACCAGGCTACATTACCCCCACTCCCAGAACCCCCGGTCCCCATGCCCCCAACCAGCACACCACAACCCCCAAACTCCACCCACCCAAGCCCTCATGCACCCCCACCCCATAACCCCCCAAACGCCACCCCACACCTCCCACACCCCATAACTCCAAACCCCATCCCACACCCTCATACCCCCAACCGACACAACACAATATTCTCACAGGTCTCACTGGTTGTTGGCTGCCACGGTGTTCACGTGTGATTTTGATCTGCATTTAATAAAAGATCTCGACATGGACGTTCACATCTAAGCAGCAATGACAACCTCTAACCACAAGTTCAAAATGTTCAACGCCAAAACCTCCTATCTATACTTAGAGTTCTCTCAAGTTCAATCTAGTCTATTTCTATGGCAATGGCTATTTCTATATGCATATTGCATTCCCCATATTGCTGCTTGCAGCTATATTTTATATTATTATTATCTTGTTTATCCTACTTTATTGGCATTCTATTTATCTACAGTTAATGTTTTGGTTTGTTTAAATACTCACAAGTTATACTAGTAGTACTACTAGTAAACTAGTAGTTCTGTGATTAACACAGGCCTAAAGAGTTGAAGTGTGCACTTCTTTATCCCCTTGAGTAAGAGTCTGTTTACTGGCAAGAGTAGCTGTGTCAGTGAAGAAAGAGGAACTTACTGAGAAGGCAGTTGATAACAGGAAACCACAGACAGGATGGGAGCCACACAAGCAAGCTCAAGGCACAGATACATGCAAGTCAAATGACACTTTTCAATATCAGATAGATGCTTGTGAAGAAATGACAAGTTTAATGATAATCAATATATAGAGTCTTTATGGTAGGGAGTTTCTAGATGAAACGTAATACAATAGAGAAATAATGAAGATGATTGTGATTGAATGTCTTTATTTTGTAATGTTTAATTTGAATGATCATTTATTTAATGTGTAAAGTGTCATTTCAATCAAGAAAGTAAAAGATTGAATTGAAAAGGGAAGAAATAGAAGTATGGTGTGTATGAGGAAGTAAGGAGGCCGTAGGCATACTAACGCTAGCCTGTGAAATTCTGCTAGCACCAGAAATCTGCATCTGTGTCATCTTACATTTGAGCTATGTATCGTCTCTGTCGGGTGGAAACCAAAACTGTCCAAAACTGTTACTTTTCAGGATTCAAATTGAAAAATAGCAAAAGTAGCAGATTTACAAGCTCAAAACGTGTCGCTTCGCGTCGCGTTTCGAGCTTGTAGATCTACTACTTTTGATACTTTTGTGTGACGCTGTAGTATAATCAGGCTTGTGTAGAATTGGCCTCAGGTCTTAATGGGTTAAAGCAATGAAAACTATACACATATCTTATTATAGCCCATAACGCTTCAAGGGTTTCTGGAGAAATTACACTTTTCAGTTATTCTGTGTGTGTGCGACTATTAGTAATCATAATGCTCAATACACTTAACCACTTGTGTGCAACACCTTGTGTGCTTGTAGAAGAAGTGATTGAAGAAAAGTAATATTGTGGACCAACCATTGTACCCCCCTAACCCTGCACCGTGATTGGCCAATCACAGTCTATTCAGGACTGTGATTGGCTAGTGAAACATGACACATGTGCATAGCCCTATAAATAGGACTATGCACTTAAAAAAAACACACGTTTTGAGCTTGTAAATCTGCTACTTTTGCTATTTTTCTATTTGAATCCTGAAAAGTAACAGTTTTGGACAGTTTTGGTTTCCACCCGACAGAGACGATACATAGCTCAAATGTAAGATGACACAGATGCAGATTTCTGGTGCTAGCAGAATTTCACAGGCTAGCGTTAGTATGCCTACGGCCTCATACACACCATACTTCTATTTCTTCAGTTCCTTCCCTTTTCAATTCAATCTTTTACTTTCTTGATTGAAATGACACTTTACACATTAAATAAATGATCATTCAAATTAAACATTACAAAATAAAGACATTCAATCATAATCATCTTCATTATTTCTCTATTGTATTACGTTTCATCTAGAAACTCCCTACCATAAAGACTCTATATTGATTATCATTAAACTTGTCATTTCTTCACAAGCATCTATCTGATATTGAAAAGTGTCATTTGACTTGCATGTATCTGTGACTTGAGCTTGCTTGTGTGGCTCCCATCCTGTCTGTGGTTTCCTGTTATCAACTGCCTTCTCAGTAAGTTCCTCTTTCTTCGCTGACACAGCTACTCTTGCCAGTAAACAGACTCTTACTCAAGGGGATAAAGAAGTGCACACTTCAACTCTTTAGGCCTGTGTTAATCACAGAACTACTAGTATAACTTGTGAGTACTTAAAAAAAAACACAATGTGTTTTTTTTAAGTTAGGGGTGTACAATGGTTGGTCCACAATATTACTTTTCTTCCATCACTTCTTCCATCACTGTGATGACCACTGTGACCACACCGCCCACTTCACACTGGGTGTGATTTTATTATGCTCATTTTGAGATCAAGACATTCTACAGTACTGTAACAAGTATTACCATTCACATTTTCTATCAACTCACACTCTTGGTGTGATAAAAGTGTCACCACCTGACACTAATCATTAGCAATCAACAAGGCAATGCAATTAACTTGACAGTTACTAACAAATACTTAAATAGTAAGGGTGGAAGACCCTATTTTGAAAATAATTGATAACTACAAACTGAAAGACATTTAGACGGTCTACATAACATAGAATTCCCAAGTTTCAGCTCTGTCTGCTGCTCAACTAGTTCTGGTGCAGATAAGAGGTTTTGCACTAATTGGCACTGAACAAGATAGGAGGTTTTAGTCAAATTACTTTTCTGACAAAATGAGGGGCGGGACTATCTTGCAGACATATTGAGCATGTGCAGCATAGCCTAAAGTCCTCATCCACAGTGAAATCCGAAAATCATGAAATTTGCACATAGGAGGTTTTGCATTTTGGCCATCGACATGCAGTAATCCTGGTCACTATACTGCCTCCCCCTGGCCAGCCGGGGCGCCTGATGGAGGGGAAGGGAACTGGTTGGAATAACGTGTTCCTTCCACGAGCTACGTCCAACCAGGGAAACTCTCCCCTGTCAGGTGACAAGAAGGTCAGTTGGCTCTCATGCATTGAAGGAGGCATGAGCTCGGCCCTGGCCTCCCTAGTTTGGCAGAGGGAAGGTAGTGCCCAGGATTACATAGACAATTGGCACTGGGTGTAAAAAATAGGGTTACAAAATCGTGGGATAAAAATTTAGAAGTAAAAAAAAAAAAAAAGCCCATGAAAGCCCAATGGCTTGTTTCAAATGGGGTCCTTATGTACTCAATTCAAAGTGACATTAAATGACAGACAGATATACACTACTATGCAGGAAAGGATTTGCAAACAATCACTAAACAACTATTTTGTTTTACATTAGAGTAATGTCTGGCAGTAATAATGTACTGTATGTAGGTGGTTTGAATTGGGGGGAGGGGGATATGTATGTTGTGCCCATTTGCAATTTCTAAATTAAATTAAATCCAAAATGTATAGAACCAGGGCCGGGAGCCAGGGACAGAGTCAAATACTTCTATTTTGTTGGTCTGGCACATGATTTTCAAAGTATAAAAGCTTGTGGACTATCGACAATGTTTTTTTGTGTACAAGGACGACCATCAAGCTGTGTTTTATGTCGTTTGTGTGGCGATAGCGTCCATACGGGGCTACAGATGCAAATTAGCTAATATCTATAGCTATGCCTATATCGGGTGCGACACACATGTTGTGCATTATCCCTTGGCAAGAAAACAAAACCATTTACCAGTAACTTTTTGCAGGCATGCGAAACGAAGTTGCAATGATCCTTACCTTATCCTCTCAATCCAACAACGTATTGTCCTCTAATTTTTTGGGAAACGGTGGAAAGAACAGCCGTGGCCGTTAACGAAGCACCGTGCCATTTGTGCAGTTTTTGTACAGTTTTCTCTTTTAGTTTGATGAAATAACGTCCAAACGGGACGAAGATGCAACAAGCTGCCTTTTTCAACAAGAAATGTTATGTGCGCGGGGCAACAGCCGCGTTCATGGGAAATGTAGTCCGTGGCTCGTTTGACTCGTTTCTAGCGTTCAGTCGATGCTTCATATCCAAATGAGTAAAATCGCCGGGGTGGTGTGTTTATGTTTGGAACACAGTTCTTATATGACGTGATCTAAGATTCTCCAATGGGGATTTCAACACAAAAAATAAAGCCACGAACCCGTGGAACAGCGCCCTCTAGTGGTAGTGACGTCAGACTTCGGTGCTCTATTCAGTGCCATTGACGTGTACACGAGCAAGGAGATCACGTGATCACAAGATTTAATGCTCCATCTACTTCCTTGTTAGCGTCTACGGGGAATCAGCTGTAACTTGAGTTCCTTTTTTTCCCCTGCATTTTTGGTGAGACATGCTGTTTTCAATGGCCTATAGTAGAGATGCGCGTATCACGGTTTTACCCACGGGTGCCGCGGGTAACCGCAGTTTGGGTGGATTTGGGTCTATCAAATATAATTATTAATTAATATTGGATAAACCGCGGGTGAAATAATGCAGGATTTAAATGAATGGTATCTATCTATAGTCCTATTATAGCTTTTAAAAAGTACCAAATATCACCGTGTGTGCGTTTGTAGTATTTTAATATTACGTAATTTTACATCAGGCACAAATTTGCCGCCTACTGCACGTTACTTTGCAGGCAGCCAGTGTTGCCAGATTTTGCGAGAGAAATAAGCAGCCGATCTAGAGTAACACCCTGGATCAACGAGCATATGCACTCACTCAAGAAAGAATGTCGTAGAGCTGAGCGAGTTTGGAGAAAAAAACTCACTATCCACCTAGAGATTTTTAAGAAGTCAACAGCTGCCTATAACAAAGCATTGCGTTTGGCAAGGCAGGAATATTTTTCAGGCATTATTAATGACAACAAGCAAAATGCCAGAGTCTTATTCTCTACCATTGAACGTCTTTTAACCCCCCCAGGCCTACAAGGAGTCGCTCCCTGCTTCTAAAGCTAAGTGTGATGAGTTTGCATCCTTTTTTGATAACATTTTTAACATTCAAGCTGGTATTATGAATGCTGCTGCTAGCACTGCAAATGCGGCAAATGGTGCCTGGTGTAAAAGTGTAGATCACTCCAGGGGAAGCCTAATATCATTCTGTGCAATTAATGAAGAGGAACTCCGCAAAACCATATCACAGATGACATCATCCTCCTGCTCACTGGACGCTATCCCCACCCCTTTTTTTCAAAGGAGGTTTTATACAGTGTGATTGAAGATATCCTAAAAATTGTAAACAGCTCTCTACAATCAGGCGTCTTTCCAGACTCACTGAAAACGACTGTAGTCAGGCCCTTACTCAAGAAACACAACCTTGATCCCTCTGTGCTGGGTAATTATAGACCAATTTCTGAACTGCCTTTTCTGCCTTATCTTCCATCAATTGGATGTGTTTTTACAGAACAATAAGGTTCATAACAAATTCCAATCTGGCTTCAGGGAAGGTCACAGCACAGAAACAGCACTTGTAAAAGTAATTAATGATCTTAGAGTGTCCGCTGACAACAAAAATGTATCCGTTCTCCTACTCCTTGATTTAACGGCTGCTTTTGACACAATTGATCACACAATTCTAATACAACGCCTGGAGTACTGGATTGGTTTGTCAGGCACGGCCTTGTCTTGGTTTTACTCCTACCTAACAGGCAGAAGCTATTTTGTCAGTCTAGCTGACTTTGATTCAGACAAACACGACATCTGTTCTGGTATTCCACAGGGCTAAATTCTTGGTCCTTTATTGTTCTCCCTGTATATACTGCTGCTGGGAGAACTCCTCACCGATCACGGAGTGAATTTCCATTTCTATGCTGATGATACCCAGCTATATCTTTCTGTAGCTCCAGACGACCCCTGCGCTCCAGACCCGTTGTTGACCTGTGTCCAGTATAAAATGCTGGATGAGCGAGAACTTTCTTAAGCTAAATGAGGATAAAACAGAAGTTCTCATAATTGGTTCAGTTAGCAGAGAGAATCAATAATAAGTAGACTTGGTAACCTGACTGTAGAAAGTAACACTACAGTAAAGAACCTGGGGGTTATTATTGATTCTGAATTTAATTTTAATACACACATTAATCATGTTACCAAGATTGCTTTCTTTCATCTTAGAAATATTGCGCGAATTAGAGCCTATCTATCGTTGGACGATGCAAAAACGTTGATCCACGCTTTTGTTTTCTCTCTGCTTGATTACTGCAATGCACTTTACTCTGGCCTGCCAAAGAAAACAACTGACAGATTACAACTTGTTAAAAATGCGGCAGCCAGAGTTTTAACTACAACTAAGATGAGAGAACATATTACTCTAGTTCTAGCTTCACTACACTGGCTCCCGGTTGTTTTTAAGATTGATTTAAAAATTATTTTACTAGTTTATAAAGCTCTAAATGGTCTGGCATCTTCCTACCTCTATGACCGCCTAGAGAGATATGTTCCATATATCCAAAAGTCGCTTATAAAAAGCCCACATGGCAACAAAGTGGTTGAAAGCTAAAGTAACTGAATGAAGACGTGCGCTTGTAGTTACCATGGTTATGGATTGTATACAGTCACTACATCGCGACATTGGTGAGTTAACATTGTTTATAAGAAAACTGACGTCAGGAAAATAATAATTTGGTGCGGTTGGTGCGGATCTATAAATAGGATGATATAATCACCAAATATTCTGTGACTACTTCAAAAGGTAAGACAAATGAAAAATCGCTGGCACTATTGGTAATAATTTTTTTATTTACTTGGCACTGAATGAGTTACAGACAAATAGCACCCGTCTAATAAACAAGAAAAATAAAGGAATGACTTTACTACACCAATCCCTTGGGGAATTGACTGATCAAAATACTTTTTTTTTGAGAAACACATACAGAGCAATTACCTTTAAACACTTTTGAAAAACAGCTGCCATTTAAGACCATTGATGTCTTTTTTAACATAGTGATGAGTCCTTTCCCATACAGCTGTGACAAATGCACATTATATTTATTATAATTATCTGCTTGATACATGGATGTTATTATATCTGATTGATATTGTAACATCTGATTCATTTATGCATGTTATTATATACGTGGGATATGTGACATGTTGGACATGGAGATATATGGACATTTCCTATTCACTTGAGAGGTAATGGGGTTGAGTGCTGCGGGTGATTGGAACATTGGAGCCACCCGACTTTACAAATAGAGGGTGTGCCATGGGGGGAGGGGAGATCAAACCGACAACCTGTGTACTAGTGTGAACGGGTGGGAAAGAGAGAAGCTCCGAGGCGCCAGTGTTATATGGTTAATTTATAGAAGTAACCCGAGTGTAAACTGCAGCCAAAAGTTACGTGCTGTCGAGCCCAGCGGAGGACGGATGGAACGGCCGTGTTGCGACGCTGTGGACAGCCAGGATTTATGAATGAACCGCCGGTCGGCGAGAGGATTCCGACGGAGCCGCGGGTGAGATAAATCCATAGCTTCTTTTCCGGTGGATTACAAACTTAAGGGGTACCCCGAACATTGCTTTATTATTTGGAACGCGATTGCGGAAGACCGTTTGTGGATCGTTTGGATCAAAAGACTTAATGGACTTTCTCGAGGCCGCGGAGTGAAGGAGCGTTCGAGCCGTAACGTGGGACTGTTTATTGTTGTTATGTTGAAGCGAGTAAACATCTGACTGCAGTTGCGTTTCTACCTTATTATGTAACCTTGTTTATAGTAACGTGTGAACTTGCATTTGAGGGTTGCAAGGGACTTGGGAATTGTTTGGGAGGGGCGTGAGAAATAAGTGTTGATTGTTGATTTGTTTGTTTATTTCTTTTATTTGTTAGGGAAAGAGACAGGGGCAGTAGTTACAAACCCAAGAGGGTGTGTTATTATTTACCATTTTGAGGACGATTATTATTTGTGTGGTTTAAATGGTTTAATAATAAAGTAACCACAACTAGCAACCTGCCGATCCCGTTGTTTTTCCTTTCAGTTAATAGTTATCCTTTTAGTGAAAAAGGCCGATTGTTACACAGCTTTAGAATGTCTAGTAGTCCAGGCAAACTAGCTAATTTTGGACCTTAAAATCAAAGTAATTGTAACAGAATCTTTTTCTTCCCCATCATTTTATATGGCTTATTGACAATAATTGGCGGCCATCTTGGATTGATGCCAATTAAACATATTTCCGCAACTAGGATTTCTTAGGACTTTTAGTATGGTCTTCTGGACACCTCATAGAAATTATGTATGGTGAAAAGAATTCTGTTACAATTACTTTGTCGTGAAACGCTAGTTAGCCTGGACTATAGGTACAAGCCCTTTGAGAGCACCTTGCAGTCCAAAGGCAAATGCTCTACAAACTGAGTTCCCCAGATAATTTTTTGAATGATCTACATGAAGTTAAAATTAGGTCAAAGAAAGGACAAAAAGATTGTACATTGTTCGTCTATGGACAGGCATTTTCTTTATACCTAATGGCAATGATTGTCGATAGGGAAGGAATGGTGAATTTATGCTGCAGGGTCCCATGGATCATTTGGAATGCAACAACACATTGTCAGAAGCTGTATTAACGGTAAAATACATAAATAAATACATTTCCGGTACCTATGTCAATTTGGCCTAGATGCTCTAATCTTCTTGATTTTTACTTCTTGTGTGCATAGCGTAATTTAATGACAGATGACAAATGACAAATGTCCCGATTTTCACCACAATTACAGTAAAATAAGTGCTTACATAGACGTTTATCTTGTTCTGTTCTTAAAGGTGGAGTCACTAGGTGTCCTAAAATAATTGCACAGGCTGTGGAAGAGCGTCCTCTATCGTAAAACCACTGAAAACACAAATCTCATCATTATCGTCATTGGTGGTGTGAGTCATTGCAAAATATGACAAGAAATCTCGTCATTGGCAGTCGAAAAGTTAAAAGGCACTTTGAGTCATTGGGTCTGATAATTAAATTGCACTGTTAGACAGGAAATGTGTCTTTCAAGGGTTTTGGTGATCAGGGCCGGATCACCCATAGGCCGTAGGGGGCAAGTGCCTTTGGGCACCAGCCAATGGGGGCACAAAGAAAATAATGGTATACAATTCACCACTGGTACAATGTGTGTATATATATATATATATATATATATATATATATATATATATATATATATATATATTTTTTTTAATGTATGTGTGTGCATGTATAATTTAAATTAGAGTTTTTACTGCAGCTAATGTCATGTAAACCATGGTGTTTAACTTTTACTTTTTACATGTAAAGTGGGAGCAGGCAGGCGCAGAGATCCCGGGGGGGGGGACGGGGGGCGGGGGGGTTTGTCCCCCCCTAGCTTCAGATTGGACCCCCCTAAGTCATTTATAATAATAAAAATAAATGTTAAAATAATGTTTGATAATAAATCAGTAAAATCAGGCAAAAATAAGAATTAAATAACATAACCCTAACATAACCCTAACCCTAAAACCGAAATAAAGTAACCAAAAACCGGAAAGAAACGAGCAAAATCCACCAAAAAAACGCACAATTTCGGGAAAAAAACGTGTGATTTCGGCGCCCGGCCGACCCCCCCCAGCCTCAAGCCATATCTCCGCCCCAGAGGGCAGGGGGGGGCACTTCAACTTGAGGTTGCCCTGGGGCACCACATAGTACTTAATCCGGCCCTGTTGGTGATACAGCCAACATTTTCACTAGAGCAGTCCGCTCTGTGTTCCAGCAGTTTTTTTGGGCAATCGTGTAAACATGCCCAAACAGATCAGGGAACATCTCCATCACGTCGAAATCAGCTGTGGCCTCTTCGTTAGGACTGTAAACAGAAAGCAGTGTTCACTCAAGTCACAACTACAGTGATACCACAACCATATCACTATGGCTGCCGTATGGTAAACTTTCTCCTTTTATAAGTAGTAAAACATATTATCATTTAATGCAGCTTCATGGCTCCTAATAGCCAAAATTCAGCAGAAGAGAATGTATATATCAAAATATAAAATAAAATATGTACTCTTTGTCATGTAGATGTGGACACACTGGCAGTTCTCATCATATGAAGTAATGTTGAAGTAATGAATTTGTTCATGAAATGTATATTATGGATGCCTTATTTGTAGGAATTTCAAACGGTTACAAGTTTCAATGACAAAGAAAACAAACACTATCCGTAGGACTAAATAGTAGTAACTCTAAGGACCATTAGGGGTCCCAGACACCCTGTTGAAGACCCATGCCCTAAAGTTCAAGGGTAGCAATGATGAACATAAATTAAGAAAAAAATATCAAAATATTTTGTTAATCACTCAGGGAGTGACTATTCTTTGTGCTGTTTTTAAATCTATTTCAACTTACCGGTGGCCTTGGATATTGCGCATGAAACGCAGAAGTCCAAATACGTTGTTATCGTAGAAGTAAAGTACGAATGGGTCGTCTTTTCTGTGCAGCTTGTAGACCAACGTCTCGAACTGGAAAAACACAGTACAACTTAAAGATCAACCAGACTTAAGAACATAAAGCCTGAAATTATTCTTTAGTTACTAGCGGTGTAAAGATTAACCAATACAAATCTGAAATCGACTACATCGATGTGTCTAAAGCAGTGGCGTATGGTGAATTCTAACGTTGACCGGGCCAGAATCTTAACCCTGGGGGGGGGGGGGGGGGGGGGTTCGCGCAACAACGGCTGATAAGTCTATTGAGAATTACCGAGCCATTCCGGGTGGAAAACGGAACGCTCGTCCCAAAACACACTGCCCCATTTTTAGACTGCCGCCGGTTTAGACCCAGGGCAGGGTGTTTTAGGACGACGGTTCTTCTATTACATTTCTGAATGGAGAGGGGTGCCCGTCTCTGCGCAATGGAGAACCGGTTTGACGGTGTAACTGGTTTTCTAATGGCCACTCATTAACAATTCGGCCGAATACAAATGAGCCCCATTTGAAAACAAAGGCAACTTATAGGGTGAGGGGCTGCTAATGTTATGTTGATTTTTTGTTTTTTCCCCCTGGCGGATCTTGCCCCTAAGCAGGGTTTACACAGACCGGGATCTGGTCTAAAGGTGTGACAAGGCCATCCAGGCAATACGAACGAAGCGCATGGGCACTTCTGTGTCTTTACTTTTGTGTTTTTGAGTGTACAAAAACCACAAATGTAACCAAATGGACCGTTATGGGATCATTTTGTTAAAACAGATCGACCACATCATTTTTGCTAAAACAGAAAACCAGATCTACCACATCAGTTTCCTGCAAGTGGAGAAGAAGTCTGATGGATGTCAAGGTGAGACGTGGAGCAGACATAGCATCAGACCACCAACGACTAGTGGCAACAATGAAAGTCAAGATGAGATCATTCCATGACACAACAGGCAGACCACACCATAAGTTAGTCCCCCCAGGAAAGCGCGGAGAAAAAGTCTAGATTCCACGGAGAGCAAGTCTTGATTCCGCGGAGAGCAATTCTTGATTCCGCGGCTTATCGTTAATATTCCGCGGGAATTAAAAAACAACCTGAAATTACCAGTTATCAAGCAAAAATAAATAAAGTTTTAATAATCAACTAAATTCCATAATGAAATAGATACAATTAATTGTTATACCATTCTAAAACACTAAAATACCGTGGAACATAGTAATTGAGTCAATGTTACTGGTTATAAATAGAGGTGGTCCGATCAGGCCAATAGCAATCACCGATCCAATTTTTTATTTTTCATTATTTTTGTATTTATGCATGTAGCATGCATTTTTACCATTTTGTAGAAATACAAGACAATATGTCTCAAAACACTGGCTTACAGTTGAATTAGTGGCGACTAAAGAAATATGAATTAAAGAAATTAAGACAAATACTGACAATGCCTCTGAACATTGGCTTGCAGTTATTGCACATAGCCAAATGCAATAATAATATTAGGCTTGTCATTCAGGATGGGAAATAATAAAGTTGTCCTTTTGAGGAGAAGTAGAACTTAGAAGTGACACTTGAAGTTGAACATGAGGGAGAGGGTCCCTCTACAGGGAATTACTTGATATCTAGGCTGCACGGACAGACACAAGAATCACAGCTGCCATTAATTAGTGCTGTTCAGTGTTGATTGCCTAGTGGTCAAATTGGGGTCAACGAGCCATTGTTAACTTGCTCTGAAGTTTAGCTGTAGTTCTGCGCAGCACTCTCACTCTCTCGTGCCTGTGTGTGTGAGAGGAGGGGGAGGAGGGGGGGAGTTTACCAGCAGCTCACACTGCCCTGAGACAGAGAGAGAATACTTCTCCATACGGCGGTGTTTTACTGCTTCTGCACTATGCCTTGTAATCCGCGGACGGCTTTGAAATCCACAGATGGCCTTCAAATCTGCGGTAATTTCCGCGATCGCGGAATCGTGTTTTCCTGGGGGGGCCTGGGAAGTTCAATGTCCAGATTCAAAGGAACATGAAGAAAATATAAGAGTTCAACTACAAAGTCAAGGATAGTAAAAGGACTGAACAAAACATCAATTGAAGACCACTGGATATAACTTAAAAACACGTGGAAGACCTGTTGCACAGACGTTTTAGGCAAGAAGGGGCGAGAACACAAAGTGTGGAAGACACCAGAGACATGGGACAAGATAGAAAAGAGCTGAAACAGAAGATAAAGTAAGGAGAATGGATCTGTTAACATTTCCTGCCAATAACGCATATATGCGTTCTATTGAATCCATCACTTGCCTGCCAATAACGCATAAATGCGTTTTATGAAAAAAATAATAATAATAATTTGACCCAAAGACCAAGGAGATATGATTTTTCGAAGATCTAGACTCCTATCCACTTCCTTGTTAACTTAAAACTTAAAAATTCGGTATCTCGGCTCCTGAGTACTTTTGTTTTTTCAATGAAAAATCTCTGGCAGAAAACAGCAAAAAATCTGAAATAATTCTGGCAGAGTAAGAGCGACCAACATCACCAACAACAAACATTTTACACTTTTTATGTTGTTTCATAAATTAATTCCCTACTTAGTCATACTACAGTGTCACAAAAAAGGAGCAAAAATGGCAGATCCACTAGCTCAAAACGGGTCGCAATGAGACGCCTTTTTGAGCTTTGAACTTTTTTCTTTAGATTGATGCTAGTGATTGACCAAGAAAATGCCAGTATGTAGACATATTTTGGTCACTTGTGTCTTTTTGAGTTTTTCTAGATTACTAAGAATGTGGTTTAGATGGATTTTTTTTGAATGATATTTAGAGAGATGCTAGGTTCATTGTTTACCTGGTATCCTATAGTCGATGTAATATACAGTATAATCGATGCTGGTTACTTTGGAGAGTTAAAGGAGAGATCCGGACATTTTAAGTGTTATCTTTGATGTGTCGCTAATCACTCACCAACATTGAAAGGGACGTTGAGTTATTCCAGAGAGTCCCCTGTTGTCCAGTCTGACGACCCTCTCCGTTCGCATAATGGGAGCCCGTGTAAGAGTGAAAATCGTCTATTATAACCGATGCAAAGTTAGTTTTTTCTCTACTCCTGCTCATCGTGGAGTCTCATGATACTCAAACATGCACTGAATGTCGCGAGCGAGCTTCCGTTCGTGCAGAACTTGATGACGCTGGTTGCTTGTTTCTTCCACAGACGCCAGGTTCTGTGAGAGACGCCAGGTTCTGTTATGCCAACGGAGGGGGTCGTCAGACTGGACGACAGGGGACTCTCTGGAATAACTCAACGTCCCTTTCAATGTTGGTGAGTGATTAGCGACACATCAAAGATAACACTTAAAATGTCCGGATCTCTCCTTTAAGATGATCTTTGAGCGTCGCTGAGGACACTGGATTAACCAGGCCATCCCGGGTCCTTTATACTGCTGGTTGTGCCCCCTGATGTCACTACGGTGATGTCAGGTGGTGTCAGGCATATCCATATATGGATTGGGCTGTGTCAATTATGCCCAAATCTGGGACTATGATGTCAGTCCTGGATGTTTCGGTTATCTCCACATATGGAGTTTCCAAGAGGGATTTTCTGATGTCAGAGCTAGGTATGTTAGGAATCTCCCTTTCTAGAGATTCTATGCTGTCAAACTTTGTAGGTCGATCGTCTCCATTTATGGGGATCTCCATATATAGGCCAGTGCTGGCAAGTATGCCCTGAACATTCGCAACAGATATCTTGGATAAACCAGAGGATTTGAAGCTGACTGGGAATGTCGACAGCAATTGGCGTTCCTTCTAACAACAATTCCATTGGCTATGGGATTGGAAGAGAAGTCGGGTGCAAGGAAGGTAGCGTTACTGCTGACAATGGCAGGCCCACAAGCTATTGAAGTGTACAATACGTTCGTCTATGACAATGCAGCTGATAACAATACATTGGATAAAGTGCACGAAAAGTTTGACGCCCATTGCTTTCCAAAGAACGAGATATACGAGAGATATGTATTTTGTTCTCGAGTGCAGCAACAACGTGAGCCTTTTGACAGTTTCCTCACTGATCTGAAGCTAAAAGCACAGACGTGTAACTTTGACACTCTGAGGGACTCCATGATCCAGGACCAGATCGTCTTTGGAGTGGAGGATAAAAAGCTCAGGGAAAGGCTACTGAGGGAAACGGAGCTGACAATAGACGGAGCCATAAAGATCTTCCATGCAAGTGAGCTGTCCCAAATGCATGTAAAAACATTCAGCGAAATGGGGACATACGGTGCTGCTAACATGAGTGACAGCTCTGTGTGCGTAATACAAACAGGTGGAAAAGACGCGCACAGATACGCCCTGCACAGCAGCAAAGGAGCGACGCCACATTCCACTGCAAGCGGTGTGGTTCACAGCACGGACCCAGACAGTGTCCAGCCTTTGGTAAGAAATGCTCTAACTGCCAGGGCAAGAACCACTTTGCTAAACAATGTTTCTCAAAAGGAAAAGAGAGAAAGAAATCTGTGAATATAGTGGATGACAGTGATCTGAGTGATCTGAGTGATACATTTTTCATTGATGGTTGACTGTGAAGATGAGCCTGTAAAAGAGGTTAATGCCATTAAGCAAGATAAATGGACTGCACCACTGCAGATAAATGGGACTTTGGTCACTATGAAGCTAGACACTGGTGCAAAGGCAAATTTGATCAGCTAGACACTGGTGCAAAGGCTAATTAGATCAGCATGTCAGATATCAGAGAAATGAAGGAAAAGCCAAAAATACAGAGAAAGACACTTGCACTGAAAGACTATAATGGAAAAGGAATTGACAGTCTTGGAACATGTAAACTGAAAGTTACTGTCAAAGGCAAAGTGCACCACCTACTATTCTCTGTTGTTGCTGAGGAAGGTGATTCAATGCTAGGTGATAAATCCTGTGAACATTTGGGGCTAGTGAAAAGAGTGTATTGCATCAATACAGCTGTAAATGCACCAAGTGACTCTGTGGACTGCATTGTACAGAACTTTGCAGAAGTCTTCAGGGGTTTTGGTTTATTGCCATTTACATACAAAATACAGCTGAAGGAAAATGCACAGCCAGTTGTGCATGGATGACAGCATTGGGAGTAAAGCAAACAGATTGAGGAACCAACAGACTCCATGGTGTGTGTAAAGAAAAAAATCACACCCTGTGTGAAGTGGGCGGTGTCTTGCTAGCTAATCACAATACTGAATGGAGTCAACCAATCATGTACAAAAGATAAATACATTTATTGAAACACTCTTTATGATGGACGAAACCATAACTCGAAAAAAACAAAGTTTTGGTTTTTTTCGAGTTATGGTTGCTTATATAGGACTATGCACATGTGTCATGTGACACTGGCCAATCACAGTCCTGAATAGATTGTGATTGGCCAATCACAGCGCAGGATAATTCTACTAATTTCCAAACTTCACTTTCAGGGCCGGTTTCACTGGCCAAAGTATTTAGTACATTTTTCCAAATCTCACTTATAGGGGCGGTTTCACCGCCCCAAAAAATGGAGACCTGAGATTATGTATTGACCCAAAAGATCTCAATGAGAACATTAAGTGTGAATACTATCAAATTCCAAAACGTGAGGAGATCACCAGGGAAATGGCGGGCGCCAGATACTTTACAAAGCTTGACTCGTCACAAGGTTTCTGGCAGCTGAAACTAGATGAGTGCAGCACCAAATACTGTACCTTTAATACGCCTTTCGGGAGGTATTGTTTCCTAGGACTGTTGTCCCATTTGGAATAATCTCAGCTTCTGAAATCTTTCACAGAGCAGTGGAGCACATTATTGAGGGACTGGAAGGTGCGAGATGCTATGTGGACGACATCATCGTCTGGGGCTCCACAATCCAGGAGCGTAATGAGCGGCTGATAAAAGTGATGGAACGGGTGCAAAAGTATGGGCTAAAACTCAACCAAAAGAAGTGTCAGTTTGGAGCTCAAGAAATTGTCTTCCTGGGAGACTCTCTGCACATGGTGTTGAGCCTGATCAAGAAGAAATAAGTCCCATACAGAGCATGCCAAGGCCCACGGACAAGACCGGTGTGTTTTGCATAATGGGGATGCTAAATTTCATTGGCAAATTCATTCCCAATCTGTCAGTAAAAACATCCTGCATCCGTGAGCTCTTGCATAAAGGAAATCAGTTTGACTGGACAGCCAAACATGAGAATGAGTGGGAAATCTCAAACAGACACTGACCACTGCACCTGTATTGACTTTCTTTGACCCAACAAAAAAGATAAAGGTGTCAACAGATTCGTTTCGAAAGATGGAATCGGTGGATTAGGCGGATAGTAGCGATCATAAAACAGAACCTAAATGACATGTGCTGATATATACACCAGGAAAGTACCTGATACTCGCCGACACTCTCTCAAAATGTTCAGTGTCATGTGAACATGGATTCTGCTGCGCTTCCTGTGTCAGACAAAAAGTCTGGACAAATAGCTGTTGAAACAGAAAAAGACAGAGTTGCAGCATGTCATGGAGAACATGCAGAATGGATGGCCTGTAGGTTCCTGCCCACTGTTCTACCACAGTAGAGGTGAGCTGAGTGTTATTAATGAACTGTTGCTGAAGCAAAACAGAATAGTCATTCCACACAAATTAAGACAAGACAAATGTAAAAGAAGGGCAAGAGACACAGTGTACTGGCCTGGAAGCAAACCAAAGAGCCTATGGTGATAGCTGATGTGCCAACAGCACCATGGCATAAAGCAGGAATGGACTTTCATCTGAAGGGAAAGATTATCTCGTGGTCATAGACTACTACTCCAACTTCCCTGAAATGGCACTACTCTCAAATACATCATCAAGCTGTATCATAACTAGGGGTGGGACGATATATCGATATCGCGATACTTTCTCCCACGATAACTAATCGATATACTGCCGAAAAATATCGATATTAAAAATAAAAATAAAAAATGTTTGTGATACGTTGTTTTTCCTACTCTGTATTTGTGTAATGATGATTTTGAACTGTTTGGTGCTATTTTATGTGTTTATGAATTGAATACAAGGACTATCGTGATATATCGTTGGTGAAATGTCATGCAATATATCGTGATATCGCAATATATCGATATTTTCAGACATCGTGATATATCGTTGGTGAGATTTCTTGCAATATATATTGAATATCGTGATATCGCAATATATCGAATATTGTCGAATATCGTGATATATATTGTTATCGTGGGCCTAATATCGTGATATATATCGTATCGTGAGGTACCCATATCGTCCCACCCCTAATCATAACGCATACAAAATCCATCTTTGCCAGGAACGGCATAGCCAATACTGTCCAGAGTGACAAGGGCCCATGTTTCAATAGCAAAGAATGGCAGAGATTTGCAGAACAGTATGACTTCAAGCATGTGACGTCTAGTCCTATGTATCCACAGGCAAATGGGAAAGCTGAAAAGGGAGTCCACATTCTAAAGCAACTGCTGAAGAAAGCTGCTGACGGTGACACTGACCCTTATCTAGCTTTACTCAGCTACAGAGCAACACCACTGGAATGTGGACTGTAACCTGCTGATGAACAGAAAGCTGCGTACTACACTGCCATGCATCTCAAAGCAAAATAAACATCTGAAACTGGAACAGAAGCTACTACAGCAGAAAACAAAGCAAAAGTCATTCTATGACAGAACAGCAAAGCAACTTCCACCACTGTCAAGCAATGACACTGTCAGAATTGAAGAGCCTAGTGGATGGAAAACAAAAGCCACCGTTCTCCAAGTAGTAGCTCCACGATCGTTCACTGTGAGGACAGAGGAAGGACAGATCTTCAGACACAATCGCCGCAGTCTTCTTAAAACACCAGAGACTGTTGAAGAGCTCAGTGAGGCCCAGAGTGAGTCCATCCCTTCCCCCTACCACAGATTCACAAGCAACACATACACCACACACACACACACACACACGCACACCTTCTACACCTGTGCTCAGGAGATCCACAAGAGAGAGCAAAAAGCCTGAGAGACTGGGTTTGTAAAAAAGGAAAAGTAACTGTAAAAATCACACCCAGTGTGAAGTGGGCGGTGTGGTCACAGTGATGGAAGAAGTGATGGAAGAAGTGATGGAAGAAACCATAACTTAAAGTTATGGTTTCTTATATAGGGCTATGCACATGTGTCATGTGACACTGGCCAATCACAGTCCTGAATAGACTGTGATTGGCCAATCACGGTGCAGGGTTAGGCGGGGTACATTTTTGGCCAATCACAGCGCAGGATTTGGTGTACAAATATCCAAACCTCACATATAGGGGCGGTTTTCAAAAAAAAAAAAAAAAACACATTGTAGGAAAAAAAAACACAAGATTGTAAAATGTATATGTGATTGATGTGTGATGTTTAGATTTTTTGCAGGATAGGAAAGTCAGATTATGTTTTAAAAAAACGTTTATGCTGGCTACCTATGCTAAGTGTATTAATGTTGCACTCTGATATTGTTCTTTGTGATGTGCTTAGATAGATTACAACTGCATTATTAGTTGCTTCACAGAAAGGGGGATGTGATGATTATCTATAATAGTTTGTATTGTCTGTAGCCACAAGTAGTGTCAGAAGTGTGTCAGTACCTATATAATGAATGCACAGAGACAGGAAGTGAGTTCATATAGAGTTCATGCATCTGACAAACATTGTACACATGTGATTGATATAAATAAAGAAGCCTCAACAAACAGAACATATACATGATTAGAACATGCTTAAACATTCGACAATTAAGGTCTAATATTGCTACAAATTGCTACAAAACCTGCATATCCAGTCGTTTTGGGGCACAAACGAGAAGTTGAATGATAAAATTAAGTCTGATGATGATGTACCGTGCATGTTCACATCATGTATACTTTACATTACTTAAGACCATTTTTCAAATATATATATTTTTTAACCTTTTGGACAAAATAGCCAATTTTACATCGAGGTGCCCCGATGTCCCTAGTGCCCACCTATCCTGTATCCATCCGATGTAGTTATGGTTTAGTCACAAGCTTGTTGGTTCAATATTTATAAAACCCACAGACACACTCTACAAGCTCATACCGCTTTGCATCCCAACGCTTTGTGAGCTTGCAGATCGGCATTTTTTTCTACTTCAGTGTGACACTGTAGTATGAAGAAGTAGGACATTAATTTACGGAAAAATAAATTCCCATCAGGGTCACCACAGCACATCATCTGTTTCCATCTGGTTCTGAAGTGAACCGGAAGTTGTCAGACGTCAGCGTGAGTTAATTCTATTGAGACAGCACACCCACTCCGGGTAAGGGAGAACGGTGTACTGCAGGCCAACCCATAGAAGCCATTCTAATTAAACTGTAGTTAGCCTTCTTTTAAAATAATCCTACATGAACTGGAGACGATATAGATTTGAATAAAAATCTTTTACAAATGTATGGAGTGTCTTTGTCAACATATCTTCTTGTTTTCTCAATAGTTGATTTGTTTCACATTTAATTTGCCACTTGAATGGGTTACCCATAATGTTAACACAGCAGAGGGGAGACGGCAGACAGACACGTAGTCGCATTGAGCAAAAATTGCTATGTTTTCAAATCTTGCTTCTTGCTTTTAACCTTAAAAGGTAGGGTAAGTGATGTATTCTGTTGTTATTACCTATGCTGCTGCATTGTCTGAAGGAAGCCAAACCAAAATAAGTTTTACTCTTATGTACCTGTACACAAGATGTAACAATAAAGTACAACCTTGACCCTGATTTTATGGTTAAAAAGGTTAAAGCACTATATTCTGATAGTAATCCTTGCTATATAGTGTTTGTTCAGTCACAGGGGTCTCCCCGTCTCTCCAGCTCTTTAACTCATTCACTGCCTGAACTATTTCTGGCCGCGTTTGCCCACTGCCAGAGATTTTTCATTGAAAAAAAATAAAGTACTCAGGAGCCGAGATACAGAATTTTTAAGTTTTACGTTAACAAGGAAGTGGATGGGAGTCTAGATCTTCGGAAAATCATATATCCTTGGTCTTTGGGTCAAATTTGAAAAATAAAAAATAAAAATACGTTTTTTACGTTTTTGTCAGAATTGGTAATTGGATATAATTACGTTTTTTACGTTTTAGGCAGGGAATGAGTTAATAAACAGAAAATATATTTTCAGATAGGTGACAACATTTCAGCCAATCAGGAGAGAGTACCCATTTATCATCTTCATTTTTATAGTGTTCCAGTTCCAATTTGTTCAGCTCATTTCTTTGTGTCACCACTTCCAATTTCACTTGCTTAATCTGTATCCTGACTGAGTTCTCTATCCTGATTGGATACAATTGGTATCCTGACCTGAAAATGCATTTTCTATTTAATAAAGAGCTGGAGAGGCATGGAGACTCCTGTTACTGAACAAACTCTCTATAGCAATGAATATAGAGCTATTTAACACTTATTTTGACCAAAGAAAACCCTTACCCTACCTTTAAGCATAGCACCTCAATCCTTTTATGGGTTGAAGTTAGTTGTTTTTGTTTTAAGACTTTTCCATTTGATTTTAAATTAGCTTAACTTAGTAATGTTTTTTTTTACCATTTCAACTTTGTATATTGACACTACAAAGCTTTGTTTTAAAGGTTACATTTTTTTAAGGGTTTCTCCTGAATTGGGCAGCTTTTAAATAAGTTATTTGCCTAGCCATTTGTATCCAGTTTTATCTAACAAAGCTGCAGTTCTATTCCATTGAGTTACTCTCTTAATAATTCCAAGTGAGACCATTTGGTTCACAAGTTAAAGGGATATTTCACTTTAAAAAAAACTCAGGCCTTTGTGAGCCCCCCAGACCGTTTTTGAGTTGCTCGATTCAGTATTTAGATATTTGATATTCATTTTATCAGACTATACAAACCCATTGTAACTTCAAACTCCATTTTAACCATGTTAGATTCATCAAAAACACCCGTCCTTGGTTCTGGTGACTCACCCTGCCCTCCTAATACGCGAGGGGGCCGTGTTTTTTCAATTACTTTTTCCATTTATTTTAAATATTTTTTTTTGAAAATTGAAAAAAAATAAATACAATAAAAAAATAAAAAAATAATAAATGAAATAAATAATCGGAAAAACACGGCCCCCTCACGTATTAGGAGGGCAGGGTGAGTCACCAGAACCAAGGACGGGTGTTTTCGACGAATCTAACATGGTTAAAATGGAGTTTGAAGTTACAATGGGTTTGTAGAGGAAGGGGGCGTGTCTGATAAAATGAATATCAAATATATAAATACTGAATCGAGCAACTTAAAAACGGTCTGGGGGGCTCACAAAGGCCTGAGTAGATGATAAAATGACCAAAAGTTTTTTTGAAAGTGAAATATCCCTTTAAGAAATGAATTGTTCATTCAAATCCGATTTTACTGTGTATCATTTTAGATTTGAGTTTTAATCCCAGAAATTCTCTTCCCAGAGTTCTAATTTTTTTTGGTTAAAGGGCCATTTCACCCCTGGAAGAAGTTTTCGGTCTTTTAATGAAGTTTAGGAGTCAAGAAACAAGATCCTGGGTTTTTTTGGTGAATAATCTGTGTTTTTAGATATCTAGTAATCTTCGCAAACGTCGTGACGTTATTTGCGTCATGAGAGATAGGTCTCATTCCTTTCCGCACTACATGTCTCGGCGTGTCTCAGTCAGACCAGCTCAAAAGACAGCCCCAATGGTGTGTCCGTAACACTTTGTTTCAACCTTCTTTCCCCACTCGGCCACTCCCATTAGCTGTGGCCAGCGGGCAACCCCCCTTGCAGAGTGTGGCATTACTTTACCTGAGTTATCTTCTGATAGTTGTACTTGAATGTTGACATGAAATAATAATCCTGTGTAGTGTTTCATAAGCGCAAGCTTGAAAAAAAAAATACAGCGTGGAGTAGCAGCGCTGGTAAACAAACACCGTCACGAAAGGCTAGGATCATAATACCAAGGATGTGACAGTGATGTCAATACTATGCGACACGGAAGTGAAACTGCATGAAGATACTAAGGATGTGTCAGTGATATGACATCACTAACGAATCCTTGGACATATATGTAACTAGATGAACGTGTGCGAGGACAGCCAGTGTTGCCAGATATTGTGAGAGAAATAAGCAGCCAGGTCTATGAAAACAAGCCCAAAAGAAAAATAACTATGCCAAGAGCACTTTACCTAGACATGGGATATTATATATTTGAAAATTGCTGATCTACAAGCTCACAACGCTTCGCAACCCATTGTGAGCTTGTAGATCTGCTATTTACAAAAAAATCTTGAGGGGGAAAAAGTCCAAAATGTGGATTTTTTTTTTTTTTTGCAAAATATTTTTATTTGCTTTTCAAAATGTGGAATATTTTTGACACATATTTGTTAGGGGCTCCCTGCCACAAATTATAATTTCAGATGGGGGTCTGTGGAAAAATACATGAACATGTTTGAGAACCACTGGTTTAAACAGCAATCAAAACATTTGGAAACAAGCCCAAATATCAACTACATTTTAGAAAGAAGCCGCTTATAATAAGCAGACATGGCAACACTGGCATGCTGTTTGGATGTTATTGTTGGAGATCACACCCACATGCGACCTCCCCTGCCACAAGGAGGTGCAGTGCACCAAAGCATTATGGTCATTGTAGTAATGCAGCAGTCCAGTCAAACCCTAGTCAAACACACAGATTTCATAATTTTTCTGGCCATAGGTTGCAAATTTTAAACTGCGCTACTGTTATCTACTACAAATACTATTACCATTGAGTGATTGCAGTTTCTTCCAGGGGTGAAATGCTCCTTTAAGTTTCCCGGCCTGAGCTTTCACACAGCAAAAGCTGATCTCCAGAGGGGGTCTCAAACAGGCGTGAGAACAGGCAGGACATAGTCTCCTGCCTCTCCCTCAACCCTCCAGTATCAGCCAGGGACAGTGCATAGCCTCCACCAGTGGAGAGCTAATGCTACTGCTATCATTGCCATAATGCCATCCGGCGGTTAGTGGTGGGAAAAAAACGTTCATTTCAGTGAACGAACGATTTAGTTCACGTTCATGGCAATGATCTGTTCAAATTATTCGTTCACGTTCTCGTTCAGTAGCGCTTCCGGTCCCGGCGGAGCGCATGGGCTACTATATGCATGCAACTGTGTGCATCTGATCCCACTGACATGACTGCACAGTCTGCACAGAGGGGCATGAACAAAATATAGTGAATGTAACAGTTTTAAGAAGTGAACGGGTTCATTCACGTTCACGGCAAATAACTACTTCTTATGAACGAATCGATCATGACCGGCCCATCACTACCGGCGGTGTGTCCAATACTGTCAGAGGCCCAGGACCATAAGACGTGTCGCTCCTAAACAGGTAGCCATCAGTCTGGTACTGACATGGTTTCTAGTGGCAATAGGTGGGTCAATTATCTTTCTACTGCACTGCCACCAAAGTGTGGAATGCCCTGACACCATCCCTAAAACATTTGGATCACTGGCTTCCTTCAAAACAGGCCTGAAAATCCATCTTTCAGGAGACCAAAAGGGGAGGTAAACTCACTCTTCCCATAGAAAGGAGATGGCATTAGCTGCAAACAGTTATTTTTTCCCTTTTTCTACTTTGTACATATAGTAGTGCTGCACGATTCTTGCTCAAATGTGAATCACGATTTTCCATCTATAAGAATTGAGATTGATATATTTATTAATTTAATATTACATTTAAAAAATATATTTTTGCTTTACATCGTTTAGGTATGATTGACATTGCAAAGTTGGTATTATTCAGAAGCAAAACAAATAAAATAATATAATTGGATGCATAATAATTAATAATAATTAAAAAAATCACACCCTGTGTGAAGTGGGCGGTGTCTTGCTAGCTAATCACAATACTGAATGGAGTCAACCAATCATGTACAAATAATAAATACATTTATTGAAACACTCTTTATGATGGACGAAACCATAACTTGAAAAAAACAATTTTATGTTTTTTTTTTTCAAGTTATGGTTTCTTATATAGGGCTATGCACATGTGTCATGTGACACTGGCCAATCACAGTCCTGAATAGACTGTGATTGGCCAATCACAGCGCAGGATAATTGTACAAATTTCCAAACCTCACTTATAGGGGCGGTTTCACAGCGCAGGATAATTGTACAAATTTCCAAACCTCACTTATAGGGGCGGTTTCACCGCCCAAAAATAAAAATACATAATTTAGAAATGAGATTGCATAGGTGTCTGAATCGAGATCGCGATCTTTTTTCGATTAATCGTGCAGCACTATATTTGTTTTCTGGTGTTATTTTTATGCTATGTTGATGAATTGAATACATAGCACCACAATGGAAAGTCCCCAGGACTTTTTTGTGTTATCCTTTTAGCTCAAATGTCTGACTGTACCTTGTGCTGTTTACATTTCTGACTAATAAAGTATTAAAACAATCAATCAATCAATAGGTAAAACAATCTGTCCCAGTTTCTCTTCACCCCAAAACTCAGAGATGAATTCCTTGGATCTTTTTACGCCTTTTTCCTTCCTTCACTATTCACTCTTCTGTATTTCCGAATTGACTGACCTTCACATTAGTCTCATTTACATTTTGGGAGTGTAACTCAGATTAGAATATAATCTCTATAAATTATTGATGTACAATCGTGCGCAATCGCAGTGCGAAACTTACTTGAAAATCTGTTTTATTAGTCTCATAATCTGAAGGCTATGAGCTCGAGCCGCATGGTTCTACGTTGCTTCTATTGAATTATTGTATATACTTCAATTCTATGCATTTTTGTTAATAAATATATATTCAATCTTAACTTGTTTGCATTCTGTGTATTAAGAGTGGACATGACAGAGTAAATTGCAGAACTCATACAATTAGGTCAACATAGTAAAGATGTATTCATATTTGACATTTTAATATTTCATATCTCAAATTGATATCAGTGTGTCTAAGACTTGCATACTGTATCATTTACGATTTTACGTTTTCTATCTGTCAGGTATGTTGTGGGTTTGTCAGGTGCAGCCAATTACAATTGTGCTAAGTGTATGATCTAATGTGCCTTGGGCGCTGTTATCAAATGTGAGTCATCTCATGAAATTATGAAAAAAGAACTCACCTTTGCTTTCCACTCATATTGTTTTCCGTGGATATTGCGGAAGCATATCAACTCTTTGAGTTTTTGATATTCTTCAGATTCCTTCGCTAGCTTGCTGTTTATTTTATCTCTATAGTAAAAAACTTCTTCTTGGTTCGCAAATGCGATCAAGTATTGCTTTCTCCTGTGGAACAAATACATTGGGCTACTCTTAAAAAATATTGGTAATATAGTAATATAGTACAATACTGTCTGATGAAACTGATCAAGATTAGCTGAAAATGTTTACATACAGTATCAGTGATTGAAATTTCTGACCATTTCTATCGTACCTGTCAACTGACCAAAACAAGGGATGAGCCAAGCATTTCTCAACTGCAGGTCTATTCCTTGGTCTTCTATCGATCATGTTCTCAATGAGGTCCTTAGCAACCACATCAACATCAGCATGATTCAGTTCGTAATTTCCTTTGGAAATATTCCGTTGCCACAAATTACCAGGGCCAAATGGATCCTTTCCTCCAGAAAGGATGTAATATATCAACTTCCCAGCCACCTTAAGAATGAGCATGAAAATGTTTAAGAACATTTTTATGTTTTATGCCATTCAACAAGAAAAAAGACCCCTTTGGGTGTTTGGCCCCTTCCTACCTTAAAGGACAGCTTTGTTTTTTTTTACAACAAGGGTTATTTTATTAGTTTGTAATGATAATAATTAAACGATGAGTGCTTTCTATCGTTATAGAGATTTTTAACTGGGGGGCATTCGGGTAATTGGTAAAAATAAATTTTCTTTACACAATAAGTCACCTATTTTCGTCTCCACAAGGCCGAAGGCACGGAGGCCAGGGCAGAACCTCTGCCACAAATCTTTCACATCTGTCTGTTATAGCGCCACAAGGAGGCAGATTTTTGCAACATTTTTTTTTATATTACTCCTACAGATTGTCCACACACATGCAAATTTGGTACACATTATCTCTATAGTCATGTGATCAAGACAGATCTGTCGGATTTTTCATCCGATTGCTGTGAACATTTGTACACACATCCCCACTAGGCCAAGGAGGAAATGCCACCCTACATTTTTCAAAGCAGCCTCATGGTGGTGCTATAACAGGCAGATTCACGTTTTGGCCAATAACTGTTGAACTGTAGGTCATAAAATATTTTTTTTCCCCCCTGGATTCCGTGGCATTTCTTCCTTGGCTTAGTGGGGATGTGCGAGTTTCACTGCAATCGGACGCTGCGTTATGATTTGAGGCATTTTGTACCAAACGGGCCACTCTTGCAAACTTTGGAAGCCAATCTTAACCATGGCCATTATCTCTGGAACGGAAGGTCCAATCTGCTCAGTTCAAAGCTTGTTGGATGCGTGACTTTGAGGACATTTAGCAATGGCATGATAAAATGATTTTCGGGTTATTCAGGTTTTCTAGGGGAGGCGAGATCTTAGTTGGGCAGGCGACCGCCTGCCCTGCCTCTACAGTGGCTACGCCTCTGGAAGCAATACATGAACAATTTCCAACACTCATCTTTTAATCATTATAATTACAAACTAATAAAAGAACCCTTGTTGTAAAAGAACAAAGTTGTCCTTTAAGATTCGATTAAGATTCACCTATTAACGATTTGATTCTATGATGCTAACAATGCATCTAAATAAACAAATAAAGTAAACTACAACATTTAAAAATTAAACGGTATGTAAATCCACTTGTTATGACTGGCGTCAACATAACAATCTCCTTCACGGTAATGTCTGCTGGCTTACAATCTATCGTCAATATATTATAATAAATCATATATATATATATATATATAATTTGTTTTGCTTTATATAGGTAAGGTTTAAATAATTATAGACTCTATTTGCCATTTGCCCAAAGCATAGGAAATATTGGAGCTCAGCTCCCAGGGTCAGCATTTAAAAAAAGACAGAAAATACAGACAAGACAGAAAGAACATATATCCTACAATACAACATATATCCTACAATACTCTTTAAATAGACAAATAAAATTATCCGAGTACTTCATATACTAACTAAAACCATTGCAATAATAGTGCAATTAATCTATTATGATAGTCATTCAGCTCATCTGTCATGATTCAGTTCACCTATTTCCTATAATGCGATTATGTGCAATATGTGATGTGTAATATTGGCTACCATCCTTAATGTTTTTGGCTACTAATTACACTACGAAAAAACTGATAATCAGATATAGTAATATCTGATTGTTGTTATGTTATAAATATGGGTATGTTATGCGGCACAGCACATCGCTTGATCAAAAAGTGTGCCCCCCCACCCCTAATCAAAGTTAGGCGCCCCTTAAGTTACTTGGAGAAGCAGCTGGCACCGCAAAAAAAATTACCTGGACTTCAAAGGCAGGTCCGGTTGTGTGTGCTTTGGGCAATGTTTGGCTTCTTCCAAGATTTGTTAATATAAGTTGGTATTCAAATATATCTGCAGGGCAAATGTAGTAGATCAGTATAACAATGAGTCTTATATCGAGCAACATTTATTCAGAATGTTTCTTATATTTGTTATTACCTGCTTTCTTACCAACCAAGATACTCCCACGGTTGAGATCCCAGTGGACTCTATCGTGATGAAGACTTTCTAAGGCTTTGAGAAAGTCTTTGGCAAACTGTATCCTTTCCAGTTTGCCAGGACGGTATTCTTTAAGGAAGTCTTCCAGATTGTATTCACATAACCCAAGAAGAAGGTAAGCAAAGTTCTCATCTTTATGAATAGTGTGATATCGTATTAATACATGAGAAGATCTATAACGTAAAATATCGGCCTCCTTCTTCAGCACATCGAGGGAGGATAGACTCTTTCTCTTAACTGCGACTTCCGTGCCATCGTCTAATACCGCCAGGAACACCTCAGCTCCATTCGTTCCACGTCCAATGCGAAAGTCTTCATGATCAACATATTTAAATATTCCTTCAAACACCTTTACTTTAGTGTCACGGGATCCACTCTCTATCCTCTTCTTCATCTTATCATAACATTCTTTCCATCTTGTACTGTTTTCATCCCAGTGTGTTGATGAATCAGCTTTCCTCTCTGTTGATTGTAATAGATATTTTATCGTTCAGAACCCAAGATATCATCATTTGAAGATTTGCTGCTCCATTCACTCCTTGTTTAACTTATTACTGAAAAGGCTGTATCTCGGCTCCTGAGCACCTTTTTTTTACTATGTATTTTTCAATGTTATTTTCAAAAGGCAGACAATTAATGTCAACAAGGTCCAATGACCTCGTTGACATTTGTGAAACCACACAGTGCAACCCTCAGTGATTAGCCCCCATCAGGGGATCGATTATACTGGAGATAAATATTCTGTGACTACTTGAAAAAGGTATAAGAAAATTGAAAAATTGCTGGCACAGTTCGCAATTATTTTAGAGAAGTACAAGAATGTTTATTACATTTTTCAGCCATGTTTACATGTTTATACAACAATAGCTTATTGTTTATTTTCATAAAGTACAATAATGTCAGTGATGTTGCTAGGTTTTCAATGTAATGGGTCCTGGGAACCAAGGGTGGTCTTTTAGATGGGTCCCAGGGACATTTTATGAGTCCCACAAAAATTCACACCCTACGTGGTGCCCGGTGCTTGGACCCGGTTCGGTGCCCCCCGGGACGGTTTTGTCAACGGGGGGGGGGGGGTTCAGCGCGGACCCGTTCGGTGTCCCCGGGACGTTTTTTTTTTTGTGTTGCCCACAGCATCTTTTTGGGTGCCATTTTACACCACTAACATTAATCTTTTATTTTTAATTATTGTATATCTGCTATTTTTGAATAGCCAACGTATACAATATGGATAAAGGGGTGAAAATGTATTAACACCTTTTGCTGGGGACCCCCTGGAACCCCCTCAAGGACCACTGGTTGAGAACCACTGATTTAAAGGAAATGCTGTAATGACAGGGGCAGTTCTATAACTTATCCATTAATTTAGATTAAATAGAGTAGAGCAAGGGTCTTCAACAGGGGGTCCTCAGAGTTACTACAGGGGGTCCGCCAAATCATTGTGTGATATGATTTTTTATTTTTTTTACATTAACCACTTGAACCCTGGCAGCCGAAAATAGCAGATCAACTGCGCGGACGGTGTCACACGCAAACGCGTTACCTAAAGATAATTTTGTACCCCTTTTTCTCCCCAGTTTAGTCGTTATGCCAATTAATTCCTCCCCACACACATTTCTGTGTTGTCACTACTGTTGTATCCTACTGACTCACCTGCCAGTGAGGAGCCCCCACCAGGAGGACGTAGGGCCTTCGTCCTACACCTCCCGCCCAACACTCCCTGCTGACAGTTGCCGCCCCAGCCCGTAGGAGTACGTGCAATGACCGATACCACCCTCCCCGCCCGGCTTCCCTCCCCCGAACAAGGGGCAATTGTGTTCGTGTAGACAGACGCTCGAAAAAGCCGGTTGCTCCACGGTGGATTCGAACCCACAATCTCCGTGGTGGTGGAAAGTGACTTTACCACTGCGCCACCCGAGCGCGTTTATTTTATTTGCAAGAGCCATGTTCTGTCTCAGGTGTCATTGTTTGTTAGCCTGATTATCAGACTGAAGCTGCGTGGAGCTTCAGTCTGACATTGGCTGCAGTGTCGGCGATTACACGGGGGAGGGGATTCGAATTTCCCTAAACCAATCACAAGAGAGCCACGGATCCGCCTACATCTGACGTCATCGCACAGCTTGTTTTAGCAGATATCCACTGATTGGCTTGTCGTTAGGCCCACCCCCACCCCCGACTCTCATTGGACGGTATCGAAAATATCCTAGGCTCACATTTGAACACCAGACCAAGGGGCAGTCCACTCAGAGAGTGGGCGAGGTCTATGGTTTGGAACCAGGCTAGTTGTTTGTTACAATAAATATTGACATTTTCTATATCACTGCTTCTATCGCATTTATAAATGCTTTATAAGCAGTGGTGGAAAAAGTATTCAATTTTTTTACTTAAAGGTAGGGTAAGTGATTTGCAATTATTCAAATGATTGCAAAATGGGTCTATCTTCTGATAGTGCTCGTTACTATAGAGTGTCCTGTCCATATAAGGAGTCTCCATGTCTCTCCAGCTCTTTATAAAACAGAAAATGCATTTTTGTTTCAGTTTCAGTTTCATTTCCAATTTTATCCAATCAGGATAGAGAACTCAATCAGGATATAGATTAAACAAGTGAAATTGGAAGTGATGACACTAAGAAATGAGCAGGCAAAATTGAACAGGAACACTATAAAAAATGAAGGTTAAAAATGGGTACTTTCTCCTGATTGGCTGAGATTTTGACACCTACCAGAAAATGTATTTTCTGTTTATTAAAGAGCTGGAGAGACGGGGAGACTCCTGTTACTGAACAAACACTCTATAGCAATGATTACTATAATCAGAATATAGTGCTTTAACCTTTTAACAAAATACTTTTTGTTTTAACCCAAAAATATCACTTACCCTACCTTTAAGTAAAAGTATCAATACTGCAAATGTAGAAATACTTTGTTACAAGTAAAAGTCCGGAATTAAAAATGTACTTGAGTAAAAGTACAAAAGTATTGGTATCAAAATGTACTTAAAGTACCAAAAGTAGAAAGTACTCGTTATGCAGAATGGCCCGTTTCACAAGTTCTCAAATGTATACAAAATCTTTTGAAAATAGCAGATCTACAAGCTCACAATGCAACGCACCGCGACGCATTGTGAGCTTGTAGATCTGCCATTTTCAAATGGCCGAAATGTATATAGAAGTGGTTAACCCTTTCATCGTGTTAGAAACCTGCATCCACTTGTGGTGTTAGCGGGTCAAATTTGACCCGTGATTTAACTCAGCCCAAAATACTCAAAGAATAATTATTTTCATTTTATTTTTCTCCCACCTCATAGCTGACTTGTAATGCATTCATATCCATGTAAACACTTTTTAAAATATTATGTTGGGTTAGGGTTAGGGTTTTTTCATCTTTCAATATATGTCGTTTTCAATTGTAAAAAGGTAAAAATTACATTTCCTATGATGAAGACAATGGATAATGATGTTATCTAGCTATAATATAATAATTAAGAATAATAATTAGAACACACTTCCAAAAAAAATGTTTTCGTTTTTTTAACTTTAAAAAATGTTATTATTCAAAATAGTGACACTAGTGGTGTTAGCGGGTCAAAATTGACCCGTATACCATAGAAGGTAAAAAGTCATTTATTTTTCATAAACCAAAACTTTATTTTACTCCTGATAGCAAATGCTAGTCTCTCTCATATATTAGGGCTTTTACCAACTAGTCGACTAGTATAACCACTAGTCGACCGTGTTGGTACTAGTCGAATAGTTGGGGAAAAAAGGAACGTTTTTTTTTTTTCATTGTTTTCATTGAGTGCCAGATTTTATTTGATTTTTTAAACGTTTGGCAATTCTGGCACTCAATTGTACTAGCTATGAGTATGTAAAAGAACAAAAACGAATAAACAAAAAATATTTCTATATTATGTTGTCCCAGTGCCAGTTTTTTTCAAAGTAAAAAAAAAGTGCTTAGGAAGCGAGATACAGCCTTTTTCAGTTATACGTTAAACAAGGAGTGGATGGAGCTGCAAATCTTCAGATAATGATATCTTGGGTTCTGAACATGTTTTTCAAAAAAAAAAAAAAAAAAACCTTTTTTTTCTTTCTATTTTTTCAAAAACACGTCAAACACGTCATTGGCACGTTGCGCCATAGCGGTAAAAACACGTGAAACACGTTAATGGCACTCAATGAGTTAATACCATAGTAATGGCCCATTACTATTATTATCCTCCTCCTGCCTTTATTTTTTATCAAAATGGGGTCAAAAGTATGCCGAATAATATCCTATTATTGGGCAATAACCCCCTTTTGAGGATCCTTGAAGACACTGTTGTGCTGCTGTGCTAGAAGTGTATGTATGTATGTATGTATGCATGTATGTATGTATGTATGTACGATACATACATACATACATACATACATACATACATACATATCTCTCAGATCAGGTATTTATTCTTCAATTATTGAAGCATTTGATGTTAAATATCTGGATGGATTCCATCAGTCAGTACTCACCCACGAAGGAGAACCTGCCCGGTACATTCTTGTTGACAGCGGCCGCTCTCAACTCATAGCTTATGAAGCCCTTCGTCGGGCCGCTGTGTTTGAAAGTCGCCTCCAGCTGGGCGCTGCCCACCTCCAGGACGTAGCCGGTCACCTCGCACCCGCCGGGTGGTCTCCAGGCCACCGTGATGAATTCCTCGGTGATGGCCGTCACCTTCAGTTCCTCAGGGCACTTGGGGACAGCTGGGACGAGGAAGAGGAGAGAGAGAAAGGAAGTGAGGAAGAGTTCTGTTCTTTTCTTTACGTAAAAAGCATCCCAGAGACAAGAATGTGGCGTTATTATGTAACGTAATATGTGAAGTAAACAAAATCTTACAATAAATATATATTTTTCAAATGTCTGTTTGCTTTTACTAGGCAGAAATTCAACTATATAGATTCATGAAACTTCTGTGAATGTCTTCTCTTCTGTATTCCTGTAAACCTTGACACTGTGGAACTCTTGGTAATGGATTTTCAATTTTAATGTCGTTATCTTACACAGGATCTCTACGATGATGACCTTCTACCTTCAATACTGCAATGTAGAAATACTCTGTTACAAGTGAAAGTCCGGAATTACAAATTTACTTGAGTAAAAGTACAAAAGTATTGGTATCAAAATACCAAAGTAAAAGTACTCTTTGTGCATAATGTTCAAATGTATAACAAATCTTGTAGATCTGCTATTTTCAAATGGCCGAAATACGTACAGGGCTGAAGTAGTTGGTGTGTTTTAATTTAAGATAGTAAAAAAAAAGTCTAAAAAGTAACTAGTAACAAAGGTTTTCAAAGAACTGCAGTGGAGTAAAAGTACAATATTTGCCTCTGAGATGTAGTGGAGTAGAAGTACTGAAAACTGGAAATACTCCAGTAAAGTAAAAAATATACCTCAAAATTGTACTAAGGTAGGGTAAGTGATTTGCTTTGGTTAAAATAAGTGTTAAATAGCTCTATATTCTGATAGTACTCATAGCTATAGAGTGTTTGTTCAGTAACAGGAGTCTCCTTGTCTCTCCACCTCTTTATTAAACAGAAAATGCATTTTTGTTTCAGTTTCAGTTTCATTTCCAATTTTATCCAACCAGGACAGAGAACTCAATCAGGATACATATTAAACGTGTGAAATTGGAAGTGATGACACTAAGAAATGAGCAGGCAAAATTGGAACTGGAACACTATACAAATTAAGCTTACAAATTAAGCTTAAAAATGGGTACTTTCTCCTGATTGGCAGAGATTTTGACACCTACCGGAAAGTGTATTTTCTGTTTATTAAAGAGCTGGAGAGACAGGGAGACATCTGTTACTGAAAAAACACTATAGCAATGATTACTATCAGAATATAGTGTTTTAACCTTTTAACAAAATACTTTTTGTTTTAACCAAAGAATATCACTTACCCTACCTTTAAGTACAGTACTTGAGTAAATGTACTTACTTTACACCACTGTTTATAAGGCATAGATAGTCCTCACTTTAGATGGGCTCACGCAAAATACTTAACTAATGAGTAGTAACTATCTTAATAAATCATTCATTGAGTATGAATAAGTGTTTATAAAACATGTATTAACACACTCACTAACCATGTACAAATGTACGCATAAATATTCATACAAATGGTTTGTATAAAATGTACTTAAGACTTGCTGAATGATCTTATGAACCATTAACAACTCCTAAATAATAATACTTATTTGTAAATGGTGAATCTATCATTTACAAAGTATGATAATACAATCATTAAGCACATAAAAGATTAGGTTTTTAAATCGGCAATAAAACACTTATAACTGTGCTTACTATTCTGGGTCCCTTATTGTTCTCCCTGTATATACTACCGCTGGGAGAACTCATCGCCGATCACGGAGTGAACTTCCATTTCTATGCTGATGATACCCAGCTGTATCTTTCGGTAGCTCCAGACGACCCCTGTGCTCTAGACCCATTGTTGACCTGTCTGTCCAGTATAAAATGCTGGATGAGTGAGAACTTTCTTAAGCTAAATGAGGATAAAACAGAAGTTCTCATAATTGGCTCCAGTGAGCAGAGAGAATCAATAATAAGTAGACTTGGTAACCTGGCTGTAGAAAGTAACACCACAGTAAAGAACCTGGGGGTTATTATCGATTCTGAATTGAATTTTAATACACACATTAATCATGTCACCAAGATTGCTTTCTTTCATCTTAGAAGTATTGCGCGAATTAGAGACTATCTGTCGTTAGACGATGCAAAAACGTCCACGCTTTTGTTTTCTCTCGGCTTGACTACTGCAACGCACTCTACTCTGGCCTGCCAAAGAAAACAACTGACAGATTACAACTTGTTAAAAATGCGGCAGCCAGAATTTTAACTAAAACTAGGATGAGAGAACATATCACTCCAGTTCTAGCTTCACTACACTGGCTCCCGGTTGTTTTTAGGATTGATTTTAAAATTCTTTAGTTTATAAAGCTCTAAATGGTCTGGCACCTTCCTACCTCTATGACTGCCTAGAGAGATATGTTCCAAACCGGCCCCTCAGGTCTTCAAGTGCTGACCTGCTCGAGGTGCCTACAATGACATATAAAAAATACGGTGAAGCAGCATTCTGCTTTTACGGACCGACAGTGTGGAATAAACTCCCATTACACCTAAGACAGGCAGCCTCTGTCGATAGCTTTAAACCACAGCTCAAGACCTATTTCTTCACTCTTGATTTTAGCT
>NW_027660763.1:0-19902 GCF_963280865.1 Gymnoscopelus braueri | reverse complement strand
CAGCTAAATGTCATTCTGCTTAATCCTATTTGAAAATTAAACATTGAAAAACCTTTAGCATGCCTTCCTGTCCTCCCTACCCCCCTCGCCGACACCCATTCTCTCTTTCTCTCTCTCTCTCTCTCTCTCTCTCTCTCTCTCTCTCCCTCTCTCTCTCCCTCTCTCTCTCCCTCTCCCTCTTCCTCTTTCCCTCTCTCTCTCTGCCTTATCCCTCCCTTGTTTTCGAACACCCCTCCAACCCTTCAACCCGCTCCATGACTCACTTCTTGTCTTCATTTCGTAACTAGGTGACATTTGTGGATATTGTTTTGTGTGTTGTGTTGTGTTGTGTTGTGTTGTGTTGTGTTGTGTTGTGTTGTGTTGTGTTGTGTTGTGTGCGTGCGCGTGTGCGTGTGTTGTGATGTCCAAATGACCCCACAACTATAATAGAATTTGAGAAATAGACAAGGACAATTTTCCTCGTCCACAAGAGATAAATTGTTGTTTTTATGGGTACAACATTCTTAGAGTTATAGGCTTACAGTTAGTGAAACATTTCAGGTTGGGGCTATGATTAGGTTCAGAGGTTAGGTTTAGGGGCTGCGGTTGGAGTTATATCTCATTCATACTTAGTTGCATCCCTGTGTACACCTGTGGTGTAAAGTAACAGTATGTACATGTACTCAAGTATTGTACTTAAGTACAGTTTTGAGGTATTTTTTACTTCACTGGAGTATTTCCAATTTTCAGTACTTTTACTACTAATTAAAAAATGGGACATTCTGCACAATGAGTACTACTTTTGGTACATTGAGCACTTCTGGAGGATTTTAGATGAGGGTCCGCAGTCAAATACATATAATTTTGAGGGTCCTTGACATGAAAATGTTTGAGAACCACATAATGAGTAGCCTCGATCTCCAGGCTTTTATTGTTTAGTGTTGCTAAAAAATAAAAGCCTGGCCCAGCCCGTCGGTGTACTCGGTATGAGGAAGTGTTTTCACTTCCCAACCAACCAGAGTGCAGTGGGCGTCGCTCGTAATGTTGTGTTAACGGGGCGGGGGTTGACGGACAGATCGGTGAACCAATGGGATCAGCCGCAGTCTCTCGCGGGCTCTTTACACCCGCCCCTCTATACACGAAATCAGGAGCGTTGGGGCAGGTCTACATAATGAGAGAAGGTCGACATGAGACACACACACACACACACACACACACACACACACACACACACACACACACACACACACACACACACACACACACACACACACACACACACACACACACACACACCTCGGCTGTCAGTGTGAGTGTTGTGTGGTGTTGTGCGTGGTGGTGGTGTGGTGCTGTGTGAAGTCCTGTGTGTTCCCTCGGTGCCATGGGGGTCTGGGCTGTTTGTTTAAAAGGCGGGTCCTGTCAAACAGAGAGCCATGCCGGACACCCAGACACCCGGCTAAATGACTCTGACAGCCCCCCGGCCCCCCACCCCCCCTAATCAGACGCTCCGCACATTGCCGTGGGGCCTGGAGGATCCATCATAACCCAAGCCTAAATATTTAAAGTGCTAAACTTTCCAAAAGGTCAGGCCTTTTTTTCCATGCATGCTGCTGGGGCGAGATGTGTCAGAGAGCGAGAGAGAGAGAGGGGGTAGAGAGAGAGAGAGAGAGAGAGAGAGAGAGAGAGAGAGGGGGGTAGAGAGAGAGAGAGGGGGTAGAGAGAGAGATGAGAGAGAGAGAGAGAGAGAGAGAGAGAGAGGTGGCAAATGAGAAAGGGATACAGTACGGCAAGAGAGAGCGAGAGAAACAACAGATAGAGAGGGGAGAGAAGGACAGAGAGGCAGCGAAAGGCAGAGAGGCAGCGAGAGAGAGAGAGAGAAACAACAGATGGAGAGAGAGAGACAGACACACAGACACAGAGAGAGAGAGAGAGAGAGAGAGAGAAAGAGAGAGAGTGAGTCCCACTTCCACAGAGGCGGTGCAGACATGTCGAGGCTGATGAGAGGAAAGGGACATGATGCTATTTTCATTTCATGCTCTTTGCACTTGGCCTCTGTGTGTTTAGGTTAGCCGCTGGCGTAGCGCTGTACCGCTGTCTGCTGGTTGTTCTGTCATCCAACCAGGAGCACAGAGCAGACGCTCATTACCGCTGGAAGTGAGGAGGACCTGCTACAGGTGAGGGTCTGGGAACCAGAGGTGGTAAAAGTACTCACATGCTTTACTTAACTACTTAAACCCCAGCATCGGTATTGTTGGGTAAGCTTTCAAACAGCAGATCGAGAAGTCTGCTGTTTTCAGTGAAAGCTTTCCCCACAACACAGACACACACTAGTATTGAGCCTGAGGGACTCCGGTTACCCATACATTTAACCATATTATGGGGTTCAAGTGTTTAAAGGAGTATTTCACCCCAACAATAACTTGTTTTCTATCAATTACACACCCCATAAAGGCTTGAATTCATGGAGATTTTTTTGTTTTTGTTGCATTCCTGAACCAATAATTTGGTTCGGTAAGAGACTCAGAGAGTCTCCATTGAGTCTCCGCCGGTCATGAAATTATTGGCTTAGGAATGCGACAAAAACAAAAAAATCGAAAAAATAGTGTGTAATTGATAGAAAATTAAGTTAAAGTATCAATACTGCAATGTAGAAATACTCTGTTAAAGGTAAAAGTCCTTCATCCAAAAAGTACAAAAGTATTGGCATCAAAATATACTTAAAGTACCAAAAGTAAAAGTGTCCATTGTGCAAAATGTCACATTTCACAAGTTCAAAATGTATACAAATCTCCTTGAAAATAGCCGATATACAAGCTCACAATGCGTCACATCGTGACGCATTGTGAGCTTATAGATCTGCTATTTTCAAATGGCCGAAATATATATAAGTTGTATATAAAAGTATATTAAAATAACTAGTAACTAAAGTTTTCATATAATTGTAGTGGAGTAAAAGTACAATATTAGCCTCTGAGATGTAGTATGTAGGAGAAGTAAAAGTATAAAACATTGGAAATACTGAGGAGAATTAAACATACATCAAAATTGTACTTGAGTACATGTACTGTACTTCCACCACAGCAGGTGAGGGGCTGGGAACTCTTTGTGCTGTTCTGTTTTGTTTTGTTTGTGGGTTCTGTTGTTGTCTCCCTATACCGTCACCACCAACGGCGCTGCTTTGTCTGCTGCTCACGACAGCTTGTATAAATGGTAAATGGTGCTTCTCCTATAGCTGCCTTTTATCCAAAGCACTTTACAAGGAGTGTTATACATTCCCCCCATTCACACAAACACTCACGCACCAATGGCGAAGGAGGAGGGAAACCACGCAAGGTATACCAACCTGCTCATCACGGGAGCGGTTAGGTCGTTCAGTGTCTTGCTCAAGGACAATGTGACACTTAAGCCATGCAGGAGGAGCCAGCAGAGGGATCAAACCGGGAACTCGATTCCCAAGGCCGCTCTACTACCACTAGAGCGTTGTGAAGGTTTAAAGGGCAAGACCACTTTGGAAGAGGTTTGGCTTGTGTAGTTACCTTGCCGTGAAGTAACTCCAAAGGTGTAATAATTGTTCCATCTATTCGAAATTGATCATTCAAAATATGCTCCTCATTGACTTAAATTGTACGGTGAAACAGCTCTCAAAGTCACTCTTTTAGCACACAAACAAACGCAAACAAACTTGATCCAGACAATATAGGACATCACAAAACCCAGTACTGTTTTCTTTTTTTTATAAAAATGTTAACTTCCTGTTGATTTAGCGATTTTTATTAGGAAGAAAACCCGTACTGGATCTGCGGATCCGGATCTTCAAATAGTAAAATCAACCTTTGGAGTTATATCAAGGCAAGGAAACTACACAACCCAAACCCTTTACCAAAGTGGTCTTGCCCTTTAAAAACAGAGGCTAGGCACCACGCCGCTTAGGATACAGCGAGATCAGATGCGACTCCATTATCTGTGACTGTCACAGATAATACCCCCCCCCTCTCTCTCTCTCCTGCCTGTCCCATCTCTCTCAACTACAGTACCTGTATATCGTCTCTGTCGGGTGGAAATCTCATATGTCCAAAACAGTAACTTTTCATGATTCAAATTCAAAAAAGGCAAAAGTCGTAGATCCACAAGCTCGAAACGTGTTGCGTTTCGAGCTTGTAGATCTGCTACTTTTGATGGTTTCGTGTGACGCTGTAGTATGATCAAGTAGGGCGTTTATTTACAAAAAAACACAAAAAGTTAGAAAATGGAGATTAGAGGTTTCTGCCCGACAGCAACGAAATACTGTATATATGTCAAATAAAGCACAAACGCCATTAATCCGTCTTGTAAAAACGGTCCCGGATATAAGAGCGGACGTTTTGAAAAGAAAATACAATAAATAAATAACAAAGAGGAGAAACAAAGACGAGTTATATTATTAGCCGGGATGGAATATGTCGTATTTTGAACCCAGTTAGGCGAAGAGGAACCTGACAAGTTCACAATACAGAGGGGGGCAGTGTGTGTGTGCGGGGGGGGATGAAAAAAAGGCCCCACATCCAATTCAATTTGGATCGCTGCCCCGCGGCGGGAGTCGGGACGGCCGGGAGATTGTAACTGACAGCCGCCCGGACCGGCCAGCCGGCCGGATTTGAATATTGACAAGACGGGGAGTTGACAGAAGGCATTACGCTCTCCCACCAGGTGACTTACGCTGATCCATTCTATTGTCAGATCGCCTCAGCGTCATGTCTGTGCCGTACTGTATACGCCGAGCGGTGCGGGCGGTGCCACTCGATATTAAGACCCTCCTGCCTGACGTCCGTCTCATTCGGCTCCAAACGATGTCCAGAGTTCCGAGTCGGAATCAACAAGGACGTACGGTAAATATAAGATATTGACGTTGAGGGTCTGTTTCGAGAGGAAAGGTACAGTGGTGTAGCTCTCTGCTAACAAACACGGACAGGCATGTTACTGTGTACACATACTCAGTGGTGGTAAAAGTACTCCATTTTTTTACTTAAAGGAGTAGTTCACCCAAAACATTACTTATTTTCTATCAATTACACACCCCATGAAGCCTTGATTTCATGGATTTATTTTTGTTTTTGTGGCATTCCTAAGACAATAATTTGATGACTGTGTGTATTTCCGGTAGGAGACACAAATAATCTACTTTGTGTCTCCTACCGGATACATTAGCCGGTAGGAGACGGGAATCAAATTATTAGCTTAGGAATGCGACAAAAACAAAAAATAATCCATGGATTCAAGGCTTCATAGGGTGTGCAATTGATAGAAAATAAGTAATTTTTTGGGTGAACTCCTCCTTTAAGTAAAAGTATCAATTCCACAATGTAGAATACTCCATTTCAAGTAAAAGTCAGGTATTCAAAATTTAAACAGTAAAAGAACAAAAGTATTGGCATCATTCATCCCTGATTTAATAACAAAAAATAGATCCAATAAAAATCCCCGTTATCAGCCAGATCAAGTTCTAAGTTGTGTCTCACCTGTACGTACTGTATAGTAACAACAATGAATATCACTTAAAATGTTTTCATAGTGCGACCGCTTTCACTCCACACCAGAACAGAATGTAAACAAGAGAACAATCCCATCATTCCATCCTTGCCGACACACGCCGACACACTTAGAGGACCATACACCACTTACTGTATGCATACAGCATATAGGTACAGTACCTGCAAGCACAATCAATCATACCCAAGACTACAGAGGATTCCACGGATGGAGGAAGATGGAAGGAATGAGAGAGAGAGAGAGAGAGAGAGAGAGAGAGAGAGAGAGAGAGAGAGAGAGAGAGAGAGAGAGAGAGAGAGAGAGAGAGAGAGAGAGATAACCAACACTGTCTCACTCCCCAAAAGGCATATTGTGACTTTGTGACCAAACGTCATCATGTGATGTGAAAGGGGGGGGGGGGGGGGGGTGGCAAAAAACTTCTCGGGACTTCCACATACAGCGATGCGGAACTCCAGTTCTCAGCGTTTTTGACGATCCGACCAAAAAACGGTTAAAACGTCAGAGGCGCTGAGTCTCAAGCGGACTTAAGCCACGGGAGGCACCGCTGAGCGAGCTAAAGCGAGCGAGTCACCATGCCGAGGGCTGCGATGTCCGCTTTGAGCCGACTCAGCGCCGTCCGAGTTATGTCACGATAGGCACAGAATCGTAAATCATATATTCCCAGAAAGTCATATTCAGACTTTTTTGCCCCCACCTTCACATCACACGTTTGGTCAAAATTGTCCCTAAAAGTCAAAATATGACCTTTTTTTGTGAGACAGCGTTGATATAACACATAAAGTTGTATCATATCGTATCGTTGCTGTCGGGCTAAAACCTCTTATCTCCATATTCTAACTTATTTTTTTCTTCTTAAATTAACGTCCTACTTGATCATACTACAGCGTCACTCAAAAGCATCAAAAACATCAGATCCACAACGTTTCAAGCTTGTAGATCTGCTGTTTTTTTTTATTTGAACCCTGAAAAGTAACAGGTTTCCACCCAACAGAGACGATATCATATCTTTCCAGTGAAGTTCAGCTCTACGATAAAAATCTGACAGCTGTTGACAGATGTGTGGTGTGTTAGAACAGATAGCTGACTGACATGACTAATGGAATCCACACAGACATATATATACCACACAATTCAATATGATTAATACTGAAGTTGACAAATGTTTCTGTTCCACGTTCATGTGTGATATTGTTTTGTTTGGCATAATATGGACATGTCCATCGTATAGACATGACACTTTTTACATGCCTGTTTGCCAAGCTGCTATAGCATTGCTACAGCACCCTTGGGAGAAACCATTTGAAAACTCCACCCCACACCTCCTCACGACAGATGAGGTGCCTTTTACGAAGGCTATACCATGTTGTACTGCAGTATATGTTAAGTACAATGTTATGTTTTCTGTTCAAGCAAAAATACAGTTCTATTGCGATACTGGGGTAAAAAGGCCACTTATTTCTCAATAGTAAAGGAATGCCCTTCCATCAGCCAAAACCGCCATAAAACAAGTCCTAGTCCTATGTTATTCAGTACATATACTTTTAATGCTCCTCGTATTAATTTCTTGTATAGTATGTGTATGTATTTATATGCCTTGATGAATTCAATACATAGGACCACAATGGCTTTTTGTGCTCCTCAGGGCTTTTTGTGTTATCCTTTTAGCATTATTGTATAACTGTATCCACTTAAGCCCTATATACCTTGTCGTACGACAAACAGCCAAACATTGCTGTTTACAGGACACCCTAACAACCTGGTGTTTCACCCAGGGGTGACGCCCTCACGCCCTGCGTCACACAAACAGAGTTGTGTGCGTGATGCGCGTTCTCGTCAGCCTGCAGTGGTGGAAAAAGTACTCAATTTCTTTACTTAAGTAAAAGTATCAATACTGCAATGTAGAAACACTAAGTTGCAAGTAAGCGTCTGGTATCAAAATGTATTTGAGTAAAAGTACAAAAGTTTTGTAATAATAATTCAAATCTACAACGTAACTAGTAACTCACGTTTTCAAATAATTGTAGTGGAGTAAAAAGTACAATATTTGCCTCTGAGATGTAGTGGAGTAGCTTATTTCTCTCGCATAATCTGGCAACTCTGGTGCCGTCTCACACAGTCACTCTTCTTCCCCATCTCACCCTCAGTCAGCCAGCCGGGGGGAAAAGTTTGTGTAAATTTGCGGTGGCTTAATTACTGAATAATTTACAACCGCGCGTTCCGAAATTAATGTAGACATTTCCATATTAATGTGTTTGCCATACCGATTTCCACACTGTATTTGCACTGCAGACAGCGAGAGGAGCAATTATCACAGCATATCATAGCCAGCTCTGTTGGTATTTCAGACATCATTAAGGCCGGCCTGTCCACCACTGGGCGTTTTCGGACCGGCGAGCATTCCAGTGTTAGTCCAGTGTGTGTGTGTGTGTGTGTGTGTGTGTGTGTGTGTGTGTGTGTGTGTGTGTGTGTGTGTGTGTGTGTGTGTGTGTGTGAGAGTGTGTGTGTACAACAACGCCATCCCCCTGACTCGAGGAAGGGCTCGGTGACAGGCAAAGGAGCCCAGGGTTCAAATTTAGCACCGTCGCCTCTCACACGAAGGCATTCTGACGCGGGTGGAGAGGTGGGAAAAAAAATATGATAAGGAAAACAACAACAAGAAATAACCAAACAACTGCCAAGCCTCCCGTGTCGCCTGGTCAATAAAATGGAGTAGGTGACTGTTGTACGCAGACAGCGAGTTCTTGCACATGTTTCTAGGGGGAAGGATGACAGCTCTCTGCCTCTCTTATCTCTGTGCCTCTCCTTCGCCCTCCTCCTCCTCCTCCTCCTCCTCCTCCATTCTCTCCTCTGACTTCTCGTCTCCTCGCCTCACCTCTTTCCCTCTCTGCTCCTCACTCTCCTGAGTGTTTGGCTCTTGTTAGGAACTTGGTTCAACAGCCTGGCACCTCTCACTGAAATAGCACCCGCGAGGCGGCTGTGACACTCTCAGACAAATGTGTATGTACTCGTGTCTGTGTCTGTGTGTGTGTGTGTGTGTGTGTGTGTGTGTGTGTGTGTGTGTGTGTGTGTGTGTGTGTGTGTGTGTGTGTGTGTGTGTGTGTGTGTGTGTGACCTCTTTCACTCGAGCTAAATCATTACCACGGAGGAGACCCTTTCTGTAAGGACGCCCAGGCGCCCTCTCGCTCAGTCCTGTCCTCTCTCTCTGTCTGTCTGACAAGTGTCTGCCATGCAGCCTCCTCCTCGACACGGTACATGTACACCGCAGCACCTTACCACAATTACCCTCCAATGAACCATAACTCCCAACTACAAATATATCCCAACCTCCTGCAACCCCCGGGCCCCCCCCCCCCATCACACACACAAGTCACCCAGCGCTCACATTATCCCAATAAGACCTGAGGTGTCTAAACTAAAATGTTCAAACAAAAAATCTAAGGGCGGAGCTTACTGGTCAAAGTGACAGATGTGTCCCAGATGTGTAAAATAGCAGATGTACAAGCTCACAGGGCGTCACTTAGTGCCGCGCTGCAAGCTTGTACATCTGCTATTTTTTAATAGCCAAAAGCAAACAAAAATATCGAAAACGTCACAGATGCTTTCCCGGTTTGAATGGGTTATGCATCGTACCTGAGTCGATGCACAGCACACCTACAATACCACAGGTTGCATTGCAGTCAGAGTGGAGCTATAGGAAGCAACGAGGAAAAAATAAAACTATATACTGAAGCGGCATGGCTGGCTGCCGCTCCGAGGTGCTAATACATGTACACCCCGAGTTCTGCCATATTCTTTTCCTCCTCCTATCCACAGCCTCCCTCATCTTTGCTCCGGGATGCCTCGCCCCCCCCAGCCCCCCCCCCCACCCCCCTCCTATGTTGGTGCAGTAACGAAGGTGGGGATAAGAAGTCAGCCGGGCAGTCAGTAAAAGTCAGTCAGTCAGCCTGGCAGGCAGGCAGGCAGGAAAGGCAGGCACCTGCTAAGGGTCCCAATTGCCTGCAGGTCTCTGGGATCAAAAAGTCGAACTGTCTTCACCCATGAGCCACAGAGAGAGAGCGAGAGAGAGAGAGCGAGAGAGAGAGAGAGAGAGAGAGAGAGAAGGCATGTGAGAGAGAAACAAGAAATGACAAAGTCATAATATACCCGCTTGCGGCAGGCTCATTGTGCAGAATGTCCCAGCCAATGCAACCGGGTGTTGTTAAAACATTTAGAACACGTGCACGCCTTCTCTGTTGCAGCCAGGCCATTATATCTTTGTAGGTTGCAGGTATGAGGGGATATAATTCCTTTGTCACTTACTTTAGGCCTATAGAGTAGGTCTACATGTACATAAAGGTTCGGCATCATCAAGACTGGAATACTTTTTAACTCCGTGGCATTATGAACGTCCGAGGATTATGCCTCTGTTCTGAACGATGTTGCCAGATTTGGCGAGAGAAATAAGCAACCAGGTGTATGAAAACAATCTCAAAAGAAACGACTATATATAGGCCACCCAAGCACTTTAAAGTTTAAACCTATATAGAAATACATTGAATATTTGAAAATAGCCGATCTACAAGCTCGTTGTGAGCTCGTAGATCGGCTAGAAAAATCTGGGAAAAAAATGTTTTGAAAATGTATGAATATTTTCCAAATTCACACAGATCTTGCATGGGGGGTTATATGTGACTGGGTACAATGCTTTATGCCGCAAGTTGGCATTTTTCAAAATTGGAACATATTTGAAGAAGATGTGATCATTTGAATCTGGTTATCTATAATAGTGCAAACTGAGATAATCCCTTCTAAAGAATTGTCACTTCGGAGCACCTCTCAGCTCCAGGTAATGGGCGTGAACAATGGGTAATTTATTCAGCCTAGCCACTCGTCTAATCACTCCCCCATTGACACCTTTCAGTCAGCTGTCCACTTTATTTAGTGCCAGGGACCCCCATAGAGGATCTGTGTTGAAAAAAAAAGGCATAATAAGTAATCATCATCATAATAGATTTAATACAATATTTATTTGAAAATAGCAGATCTACAAGCTCACAATGCATGCTTGTAGATCGGTAATTTTCTAATTGCCGATGTAAGTAAATGTATTGATACAATCCAGTGCTAGTGTTGTATGTGTATATCTATAAAGTAACTAAAGTTTTCAAATAATTGTAGTGGAGTAAAAGTACAATATTTGCCTGTGAGATGTAGTTGAGTAGAAGTAAAAGTACTGATAATTGGAAATACTCCAGTTAAGTAAAAGTACCTCAATTGGTTAATTATTAAAAAAATAATTGAGCATATTAACACATCGGGTGCCAAACACGGTCTGAACCGTGTTTGCGCAGAGTAGCGGTCCGGTGCCGAACACGGTCCAGACCGTGAAATATGTCTTTTTGTTTTTTTCGTTTTTCTCCACACGGGCGGGGCTAGAGCAGCTCTGGGAGTACCCATTGTGATCTTGAGAAGGATAGGCCAGATAGATCACCGGAAAAACAAAAACATGGCTGCCGTCCACTTCCTGTCTATTTCCTTCTTTAAAACACCTATATCTCCGAATCTGTTTCCGGTGGGGAAAACCGGTCATGCGCGATGCGCGATCCCCCCCCATTGTAACTCGCGAGTGAAATGTTATCGTTCCAGGTTGTAGCCAGGGTCATCGCGCAACATGAATGGATGTTTTTTTTTACATGGATTTGCTCCTCGTGGAGTCTAGAGCTTTAAACAGCAAAGCGCAGTCAATGGGGAGAATGCTGGCACCCAACGTAAGTTGTTATGAAAAAATGCTGGCACCCAATGTGTTAAGTAATCATCATCATAATAGATTTAATAAAATATTTATTTGAAAATAGCAGATCTACAAGCTCACAATGCATGCTTGTAGATTGGCAATTTTCAAATTGCCGATGTAAGTAAATGTATTGATAAAATCCAGTGCTGGTGTTGTGCTGTGAGAGAAACAAGCTACGAGGTCTATGAAAACAAGCCCAAAAGAAACGACCAGTTTCGCCACTTGAGGTGAAATACATCAGCTATTTACAAAAAGAGTCTTGAAAGCAAGGCCAAATAAGCAGTGGTGGGAAAAGTACTCAAATTCTCTACTTAAGTAAAAGTACCAATACTGCAATATAAAAATACTCTGTTACAAGTAAAAGTCCAGAATTAAAAAGGTACTTGAGTAAAAGTACAAAAGTATTGGCATCAAAATGTACTTGAAGTACCAAAAGTACTAAATATTTGAAAATAGCAGATCTACAAGCTCACAACGCGTCGAATGTGAGCTTAAGTACAGTACTTGAGTAAATGTACTTAAGTACTTTCCACCACTGCAAATAAACGGCTACATGTCGTCGTGACGTCTTTGTTGAACTGCAACATGGCGTTTGCACTTTGTTCATTTACAGCCTGTACATCTACATAAACGTTCAGATTTGCAATATAAAGTGCTTACCCCATGGCCACGGATGTTACACGTCATTTCGGGTGGGTCTAAGTACCCGTATCTTCCGTATTGTTAATTAAAAAGCATTTTATTCCGATCGGCGGCCATTTTCTCATAGAGTTATAATGTATCTGAGTGCATACACCCCCCAACCGCTACAGCCGCGTAATTGAGAAAAACGGAGACAATGGCCACCAATCGGATCAAAATGCTGTTTATTCAACGATACGGGTACTTATGAGGGCCCGTGTATAATTATAACACCCGTAGCCATGAGATAAGCACTTTATATTTGAAATCTGAACGTTTATGTAGATGTACGAGTTGTAAATGGAGAAATGCAAACACCAGGTGTAAGTTCAACCATGACGCTTGACAGCTAACAATGCTAAAATCGTCGACTAGCCTCGTCACTCCACCGTTGTTTTTGTCCACATCGACAGTGAAATTCTTCCATACAAACGAACATCGAGCGGCCTGTTGTTTAGCTGGAGCCGCCCTCACCAATAGCTGCTGTGTTTGCAACATGTGAGCAACATCATTTCTTTGGTTTTAATGTCAATCATTAGCGTCCTGTCTCGGTGTCGCGCAACATAGCCGTTCATAGTATGGGGAAGTCTCAGGCTCCCAGTGGGGGTCCTCGGACCACCAGTGATTGCTTTGCGGGGGTCCCCAGGCCCCCTTGTATATCCGCTATAGCTTGAAGTGCTTCTCTCTCTCTCGCTCGCTCTCTCGCTCTCTCGCTCTCTCTCTCTCAGTGCTGGGAGGGGCGAGGGGAGGCGGTGCTGCAAAGGAGGAGAGGCATTGGCTTAAACGGGAAAGTGTCCCCATTGGCTTAAAGTAGTGAAGGACAGCCAGGACAGCCAATGACAAATAGGTGTCGCATAGGTGTGAAGTGGCCCAGCCTGTCTGTAGACCCGCCAGCTTGCAGCAAGCGGGTAAAAAGGGAGGATATTGTAGAGACAGGAAGAAAAGCAGAGAGTTCGAGAATAGACTTGCGAGACAGATTCAATCACACAAATACACACAAATGCTGATTAATTTACAGGTACGCTTGTATACATAGTTATACACTCTTTCTCCTCTCTCTCTCTCTAACACGCACATGCACACACACACACACACACACACAGCACACACACACACACACACACACACACACACACAGGCAGGCAGGCATGCACACACACGCACGTGCGTGCGCACGTGTGTGTGTGTGTGTGCACAAAGTTAACTACAAAGTTAGACAAGGCCCCAACCCAAACCCTAACAGGTCGCGGGAACAGAACACTCCAAATGCATAAAATATCAGCCATGAATTAATCAACAAAAGATGATTCAGATAAACAGACAGTGCTTTCACATTTTCCTCTCTCCACACACACACACACACACGCACACACACACACACACACACACACACACACACACACGCACACACATCAGAGCGCTCCCTTCCCTTGCACCAACACCCCCCCACTCAACAGCACAAAGAAAGAACAAAAGAAAGACGTTCGTCGTGAGTTCACCTCGGTGCGCTACCAGGAAGTAGCCCATTACTAATTCACTACTTTCTCTTTGTCACTTGTGCATATATAAACTACAAGACCCACAGAGGAGCGCTGAGGGGCTTTGCGAGGCAAGCGAGTCGCTGCTCCCAGACAAAGACCTCACTCCCAGACGTTGATATGGCAAAACTTCTACTCAAAGCACTTCTTCTTCCACAGATCATTTCCATACCCCCGCTATGAATAAATTGTGTATTTGAACACATATCCCGCTTTTCTGTGTCACAGGCATGGCTTCTTCCTCTACTAGTGGCTAAAAGTTTCATTCATTCATTTCATACATCAAAAGGTGCTCCTCTCTTCTTGTGTCCCCTTCTTGTCACCTTTTTTTATGGATGCTAGTTTACTATGCAGATATACTGTAGAGTACAGTTACTTTGATATTTTTCTCATTTCGATAAAAAAAACCTCTCTTGACGAGAAATGCTTTGTGCGGATATTTCGTTGCTGTCGGACAGAAACCTCTTATCTCCATATTTTACCTTTTTGCGTTTTTTCGTAAATTAACTTGATCATACTACAGCATCACACAAATGCAGCAAATGTAGCAGATCCGCAAGCTCGAAACGCGATGCAAAGCGACGCATTTTGAGCTTGTAGATCTGCTACTTTTGCTATTTTTTTATTTGAACCCTGAAAAGTAACAGTTTTGGACATGAGGTTTTCACCCGACAGAGATGATTTGCTATGATGTTTACCTGGTATCCTAGTTTCTTTGAAGCACTACGTTATCGTCTTTGCACACTACTCTATTGACGATTTACCCTGTTGCTTGTTGACTAGGATTCAAGCTCTGCTCTGCTTACCCTGATCTTGCATTGTCGTGCATGCACAAAACATTGTCCTCGGAAAAGGAAAACAAGGCTATACGTAAATCCTCTATTTATTTATTGATTAAAAAAAAAGAAATCTCCCCAATTTAGTCATAATTTACAGTAGCAGTTGGTGCAATACAGTATCTGTTATATTGGAGCCCTACATTAAGCATTAAGCAAGCGAGTGCCCACTCCGAGTGGGCTGCTAAGCATTAAGCAAGTGAGGGCCCACTCGGAGCGGGCCGATAAGCAAGAGAGTGCCCACTCTGAGTGGGCCGCTAAGCAAGCAAGTGCCCACTCTGAGTGGGCCGCTAAAAGCAAGAGAGTGCCCACTCTGAGTGGGCCGCTAAGCAAGCGAGTGCCCACTCCCAGAGGGCCGCTAAGCAAGCGAGTGCCCACTCTGAGTGGGCCGCTAAGCAAGCAAGTGCCCACTCTGAGTGGGCCGCTAAGCAAGCGAGAGCCCACTCCCAGAGGGCCGCTAAGCAAGTGAGTGCCCACTCTGAGTGGGCCGCTAAGCAAGTGAGTGCCCACTCCGAGCGTCCGATGACCTCACGACTCCATGCGCATGCAGTACGTATTGGCAAGTTGTGGTGGACGGGCATCTCAGCCAATCACGGCGAAAGGGGGTGCATTAGACCGATTAGCCTTGGGAGACGCCCACGGGCACAACACCAGAGGGAGCTCCTCTGATCTCATTCCCCCCAGATTCGGCACAAACATGGGGATGAACCTGTCTGCAATTTGCAACTGGACCTAGACTTCTAGAAGTCTTCTAGCTTGCCAAAATAAATTACAGCCCAATGTTTTTCTGTGAATATACTTTTAATGCTCCTAGTATTGATGATCTAAGCTTGTATAGCTTTGTATGTCTTTATTATGTCTTGATGAATTGAACACACATCACCACAATGGAAACAAGCCCTCAGGGCTTTTTGTGTTATCATTTTAGCATTATTGTATAACTGTACCTCAAACCATCGTTGTCCTTATTTTGACATGGGACCATGCAGACCAACATCTCCAGGGTGGTGGTGGTTTTACAGAGAGAGGATTAAGTGACATCCCAGACACAAGTCTATGGCTTTTAATGCCATCCATTTGGTGTGTGTTTTAACTAGTGGTACTGCCTGTACCTTTCGTCAATAAAGTATTCAATCAATCAATGAATCAATAAATGTGTGTGTGCGTGCGTGCGTGCGTGTGTGCGTGCGTGGGTGTGTGCGTGCGTGCATGTGTGAGCTCTGTCCTCATGTACCATCAGATTGTGTTCTGTTACCATTTCAAACAGTTAATTTTTCCTCCATGCTAATGGCAATGTTAGGAGGTCAGGGAGACGAAGAAAGACTCGCTGTCACCTCATTTAAACTCAGAATGCCACTTAATTATGGCTGTATGTGTTTTCAAACACTTTGCATAATTTATTGTTCTGCTGCCGTCCTAATCTCCAGATCCTTATCGGGGCCGTGCTCCGTTCTACCCCCTCTGTCCTTATAATAAAATTATAATGCTTTCTCTCTGTTCCTTCTCCGTGTTTCGGTGCCGCCAACAGCCGTGTGAACGAGATAAGCGGGGCGCTGAAAGAGCCTTTGCTTTTTTAACTTACAGCTTCACCTTGTAGGCTTTTCATGCTGTGAGAGTCTATTCAGTTCAGGAGAGCAGGCGATGTCGACTTGAGCACGCACGCACACGCAGACGCACACACACACGCACACACACACACACACGCGCACACACACACACGCGCGCGCGCGCACACACACACACACACACACACACACACACACACACACACACACACACACACACACACACACACACACACACACACACACACACACACACACACACACACACACACACACACACACACACACACACACACACACACACACACACACACACACACACACACACACACACACACACACGCTTAAAATGGGAATAAAAGGGACAAGGACTGACAAATACAGAGATCTCCATATATGGACATAAAAGGGACATGGACTGACAGACACACAGATCTCCAAATATGGGCATATCAGTCACTTTGGCGGTGGCACGTAGGTGTCGAACTCTAGACGAAGTTCTCGTAGTTTCTACAGTTTCAATGTACAGATATTTTTGTAAATTGTACATTAAAACGTATGATTTTACTGTGCGGCGGTATCTGTGACGGTATCTGTGAGTGACGTGTGTGTGTGTGTGTGCATGCGTGTGTGCATGTGCGTGTGCATGCAAGAGGCTGCGTGACTGCTTCTCTCCACAGCAACAGCGACGGGCGGCCGGCCTGTCTGTGTTCCAAGTTAATGGATGGATGGGAGGAGGAGCGATGCACTGGTGGTGGAGGAGCATCATCCTCTCCCAGGACCCTCCATCCCGGGCCAGTCGATGCCGCGGACAGGCTGGGGGCTTAGAGCTTCTTCTCACACAGAAGAACCCGTCGATAGATAGCTGCTGGATGGGCCGGGCAGACAGATAGCAGTCAATAGGGAAAGGCGCTGCATGCTCTTGAATATTCAATCCAGGACTTTAATGGTGCTGAGCTGCATCTCAATGGGTTTCCGCCAAAGAAATGCACTGTTCTCAGTCTGTTGTCCAGCTATAGGCCTCCCAGGCTGATCAACTAAAGATCCCTCTGAGTGTGGGAGAAAGGACGAGACTCTCTCTGTGGTTGTTTGTTTGTGCGTGCGTGCGTGCGTGCGTGCGTGCGTGCGTGCGTGCGTGCGTGCGTGCGTGCGTGCGTGCGTGCGTGCGTGCGTGCGTGCGTGCGTGCGTGCGTGCGTGCGTGCGTGCGTGCGTGCGCGCTGCGCGCGCGTGCGTGTGTGTGTGTGTGTGTGTGTGTGCGTGTGTGTGTGTGTACTTGTATTACTATAGTTATGGGCCACATGTCCCCACAAGTACAGGTATAGTAGAAATTGAGGAATAGTCATGAGGACAATTTTCCTGCACCTCAGACAAGAGAAGTGGGGGGCACGGTGGCGCAGTAGCTAGAAGGTCCTAGGTTCAATTCACGCTGGGGGGCGTGTCCTCTCCTCCGCTTCATCAGTGCCCATACCCTAGGTGGGGTTGGCGAAAGGACCTTTCTGTGTGGAGTTTGTTTTCCCCATGTCCCCTAGGGTAGGTACAGTAATCCTGGTCTCTATACTGCCTCCCCCTGGTCAGCCGGGGTGCCTGATGGAGGGGAAAGGAACTGTTTGGAATAACGTGTTCCTTCCACGTGCTACGTCCTACCGGGGAAACTCCCCCCTGTCAGGTGATAAGAAGCGGCCTGCTCACTACTCATGCATTGAAGGAAGCATGAGCTCAGTTCGGGGCTCTCCCCAGGCTGGCAGAGGGAGAGTAGTGCCCAGGAGTACAAGCTTAGGCAATTGGCTCTGGGTGAAAAAATGGGTTACAAAAATCGTGGGATAAAAAAAACACACAAGAGAAGTGGTTGTTTTATGGTTAAACGATTTGGGGAGTTGACCTTACAATTAGGAAAAGATTCAGGTTGGGGTTACACATAATTTGCATTTCAGTGTTGCACGGGCACTGTGCAACACGTGTGCTATTTTCGGTGCATGGCGTGCGAGTAAGTACTTCTTTTGTTATATGCATACTAATGTCAATTTATAATTGTGTTTAATTTGCTTGATGTTTTGTGTAAAGCACATTAAATGTCCTTGTTGTTGAGCTGTTGTGCTGTACCTTGCCTTGTCTTCACAAGTATAGTAATACCAACGTGTGTGTGTGTGTGTGTGTGTGTGTGTGTGTGTGTGTGTGTGTGTGTGTGTGTGTGTGTGTGTGTGTGTGTGTGAGAGAGAGATAGATCACGGCGGTAGTGAGCAGGTGGGTTATAAAGGGCGTCGGGGTCCCATTGATTGAGCGACATAACATCTGGGTCACCTCAATAAACACGATCGGTCAGGACGGTGACTCTGGCCTTTCCCTTTCTGCCTCTCACCGGCATACCGGTGCACTCGCTCACGCACGCATCACTAAGATCCCCAAAGATAAACTAATATCACCAGACATTGAACTCCAAACAGACACAGCAAAGCTATATAATTACACTAAAGTTGATTGCATATAGCCTCAGAAAACCATCCATCATGTGGAGTAGAGGGGGAGGGGGGGGGACCCGTTTCCAGAGCCTCTCTCCCCACGGAGAGGTGTAGAGATATTGCTATTGAGCATTCCAAAATGTCAGGGCGCTACAAAGCCCCCTGAGCTCGTGCAATTACATAATGATTATTGCACGCAACACACACACAAAGCCCCCCCCTCCACTTCCTTTCATTTCATTGGATGTGGCAGTAATATGCAGCAGGATGGCCAAAGGGGGGTTCATTAGCGAGAGCAACATCAGCTGTGGAAAAAGCTCCAGTTTCACCTCTGATCCTGAGCTAATGTGATTTGGACCCGGCGATCGGTGCCGGGAAGATTAGACGCCACAGCGTCTCACCTCGGGGTGGGAACTCGGAGAAAGAAGGAGGCATCCGTTCGATGCTGCTGTTGTTCGTCTTTTAACCACTTAAACCCCAGGCAGCATCCTTATTGTGGGGAAAGCTTTACACCGAAAAATAAGTAGATCGACAAGCTCACAACGTTCTTTGGTGGCTAGCTAGAGCAGTGGTTCTCAACCTTTTGAGGCTGTGACCCCCCAAAATAATCATATTTGAACTGGGGACTGCCCCAAAATAATCATATTTGTACTGGGGACTGCCCCAAAATAATCATATTTGAACTGGGGACTGACCCAAAATAATCATATTTGAACTGGGGACCCCCCAAAATATTCATATTTGAGTTGAGGCATTACATTTAGTTTGACTCTGTTCCACAGATAAATATTGTGAAAATAGCCGATCTACAAGCTCACGACGCCTCGCAGAGCAAGGCGTTGTGTGCTTGTAGATCAGTTATTTTCAAAATATTTGCCTGTCTTATATTATTTGACAATTTGGCCAATGTTTGATATTTTTTATATTTAGAATAGTTTGTTGATTACTTTTGATGCACGAATGGTCTTTTTTCGTTTTATTTTCTTTCTTTTTTTATTAAAAAGGTCTTAAAAGCCCTTAGAGTGTCACTTCACTGTCATCGGGGAACCCCCCAAAGTCATGTGGGGACCCCCCTGGGGGTCCGGACCCACAGGTTGAGAACCACTGAGCTAGAAGACTTAGCTAGGTCCAGTTGTAAAGGTGTTCTTTTATGGTGGTTTTGAATGAGGGGAATGGCACTGTTTGATGGCTGGTGGTACACCCATGGACACACACACACACACACACACACACACACACACGTGCACGCACGCACGCACGCACGCACACACACACACACACACACACACACACACACACACACACACACACACACACACACACACACACACACACACACACACACACACACACACACACAGAGAGACAGACAGACACACACACAGACACACAGACGCACACACAGACACACAGACACGTGTGCGCGCAGACACACAGACACACAGACACGTGTGCTCGCACACACACACACACACACACACACGCACAAACGCAAACGCACGCGCAGACACGCAGCACTCTCCTCCTCCTCACCTTTCAGCCATCCT
>NW_027660764.1:2500-19288 GCF_963280865.1 Gymnoscopelus braueri | reverse complement strand
AGAGCTGGAGAGATTGGGTCGGGAGACCCCTCTTACTGAACAAACCATATCAGTGATTGCTATCAGAATATAGAGCTTTAAAGTAGTACAATGCAGGTCCACAAATAACGATTTTTAGCAGCCTTTGCTGGTCATTACCGTCACTGCAGGTCGTTCGTTTATTACTGCGTTACCCAGAATTCCATTTGTTTTCACCGGAAGACGGAAGCGTTTCAAAAAGCGTTATTTTAAAAGTTTTATACTATCTGTGGATCGTTTCTCTTAGCCAGTGGAGCTTTAGTTACCGTGAGCTGTGTTTTCTTTTTCTGTTGTTTTTCGATCTTCAAATCTTACAATCTCATTCATTCTCATTCAGTCATTTTCGCGGGAAAGGCTCACCGAGCCATCTTTTCAATAGAAATGATAATAGAAAAGGCTTTCGGGGTGAAATTCATGGAGTGGGCGTTGTGAAACATTTGCCACTCACAAAAGATATACAATTTAACTTTAGTTTTGTTGAAAAAGTTACCTAGTATAACTTTAACTTTTTAACAAAAGTTATCACTTACACCACCTATAAAACTGCCAATAAGCCTATTGGCTTCTTGCATTGTAACCAATTCTTCTAAATTATATGTTTCAATGGAAACAAGTCCCCGGGACTATCCTTTTAGCCTTAATGTCTGACTGTACCTCTTGTTTACATTTCTTATTAATAAAGTATTCAATCAATCAATATACTGTGCTACGTTTGATATTGTGCTAATAAATGTACCGGGGGTATACAATAGATATTACTATGTAATAGAAGGAAAACACGAAATACATTTGACTGCCATTGGAAAAGCTTAAAAGTGGGTGGTGCAGTGATACTGAATGTGAATCAATTCTGAATCAGGTTATTTGCAGGGGAGATGAAGGCTGTTCTGTTTAGGTTCTTCTTGATTCAAGTGCAGCATTCGATACAACTATAACATCCTCATAAATTGCCTTGAGAGCTGGGTTGGCCTCAGAATGTGTTTGGCTACGAACTTACGAAAATACATTACTGGAAGGACTTTAGTTTTTTTTAAATTCTAATCTAAGAGATGTATCATCTTGTTTTCGAGGGGGTCCTTAGCATAAATGTGCAGAATCATACAAAACAAGACAATAGACAATAGACAATACAACACAAATACATCCATCCAGACAGAAGAAATATTTCTCAAAACTAGCCACTCCCACCCCACATGATCACCCCCAAGATAACTTCATACAGAGGTATATGTACTGTAGAACTATATGAACAAAAATACAAACCAGTACCTTTTATATTATATGGAAGTTCTTCCCAATGCCTCTTATACACGTATGTCATTACTTTTTATAATTAAATCAGGGAAGAGATGCTTTGAACCATGCAGAATTGCAATATAATAGCATTTCAATCACAATATATTATTATTACAAGTACAGTAGTTGTTGTAGTGTATTATTATGATAGTAATACAAATATTTGTTTTAAAAAACAAAACAATCTTCCATCAACTTTACACATGATATCCAGCATGTTGATTTATGCTCACCTATCTGTAGACATTGTGGCCTGTTATCTATATTAAATACTTCTTCGAGTGCTTGAGTTCAATAAAAACCTGGACGCCGTAACTTTCAAGTTTAACATGATGACGATCAATTTAATGAATGCTTAAAGTGTTTAGCCACTTGAACAGTTGTAAATGGTGTTTATAGTTAATAATTTGTTTCAAAAGAAAAGATATTGCTGCAAGATAAGGTAAAATTACATCACCAAACCAACAGATTATTTTTTTATCATCTCATTAGACTTAGTTTTTACACAGAAAGGACAGTCAACAAAAGATTAAGATTAATAACTATCTGAATTTGACAGACAGAAACACTGCCCACCCGCTCCCGTCTAGGCCCAGCCTAGATGAACATTTTTGTAAAAAAAAAAATCACTCTTCATACCAATAACCTGTAAGCTGATTGTATGACATTCTGTATAGTAGTGTATATCTGTCTGTCTCCTATATGTCATCATGATTTGTGTGCATGGGGATCTCATCTTAAACAAGCTCAGTGCTTAATGAGTCTCCCAGTTTAGTAGACCTTGTATTGTGAATTTGTACTTCCACAGTACTGATGTTCTCATGTCTTACTAAATAAAGTACATCAATCAATCAATCAAACGCTAGTAGAGCTCCGTTCCATAAACAACTATAGGACATCCGGTTCTGGAGCTAACAAATATAAAGTTTCCGGTTGCCTTCAAATTAAGATCATCACATTTAATGTTTTTTGAAAGACATACATTTATTTTATGAATACATTTATGATGTATGTCTTTTAAACTGGCTTATACAAAAGCACTTCTAAGTGCCAGTTCTTTTTTTTAAACACACACATTTATTGAAAAAATAGATTTATGATATATGTCTTAGGTCTTAGCACTTCTAAGAGGTTGATATTGTGCTCATTTGTGTGTGTTAGATATATGTATTGTTTTTGGAAAACTATTATGATAGAATATGCAGAAGCAAATAAACAATGATAAAAGCAACAACAAAATATGCTACCAATAATAATAGTAGATAGTGCAGGTGAGATTTTTTTTTTAAACGTGTGGGGTTTATGAAGTTGATCTCACCTATTTAAAAACTAAAATACAATACAAATAAGAACGTAATCAGGAAAATAAATTAAAAACGTATATTATTATTATTTAACAACATACATACAACATGGATACACAGTATAAAAAAAGATATATCAGTAGACATATTAGTAGATGTGTAGTATGTGTGTGTGTGTGTGTGTGTGTGTGTGTGTGTGTGTGTGTGTGTGTGTGTGTGTCCGATTCTGTCGGCGGTAGTGACGCGCCGCATCTGGTGAAACACGGAACTACACTCAATGTAAACAGGAAGTAAACGAGGGCGAACAAATGGCGTTCGGCCATAGACGGGATTAAAACACTTCTTTATTGAAAGATATGGATTATTACATTGCACTAGAACTCCTGACAGTTAGTTAACATTTGGGGCTTGGGGGTAAGCACCTTTATTTTTGCATTTGTACATGTTTGGAGCCCCGGACAGGCTAGGAGCTGAAAGTCCCGGTGTCATTGTTGCTCCGTTATCGTTGCTCACGGAACACAGCTGAGGCTTCCCACCTCCGAGAATAGACTTTCAACAACACGCAACAGCCTTTGTTTCGGTGAGTATCGAAGTAGTTTTGTTTAATTTTACTACAGTTGGAGCCCTCGCAGGGCAGTGGAATTCCTTGCCTATTATAGCACTAGAGCCGAGCGCCTGGCAGGGCGTTAGAGAGAACTCACTATCGCTCTTGACCAGTAGGGCTAGGGCATGTCCACGCGTAGCGCCCCCTACGGAACCTCTCCCTCCGCTAAGTAGCTCAGAGATGAGGTCCCTCTTTAATTCCTGCCGGCTGCGGTTGACATTTTCGCACATTTTCCAGTTTTACATGTTTCTTACCCCTTTCTGCACATCGTATCCAAAAAGCAAAGCAATTGCGCCACTCTCTCAGATGTTTTTAGTTCTAGCGGAACATAACAGCTTCCAACGTGTTGAAGAAAGTATTTAATTTGCCTCGGTTTTCATCCGGTTACATGTTTTTAAGACATTGCGCAAGAGTTGCGCCCGTTGAGATAACATTACTGATTACCCTACTGGTCAAATGTTGAATTGCATCTTCTAATGCAAAATATTATGGAACCGGATGAAAACCGAGGCAAATTAAATACTTTCTTCAACACGTTGGAAGCTGTTATGTTCCGCTAGAACTTAAAACATCTGAGAGAGTGGCGCAATTGCTTTGCTTTTTGGATACGATGTGCAGAAAGGGGTAAGAAACATGTAAAACTGGAAAATGTGCGAAAATGTCAACCGCAGCCGGCAGGAATTAAAGAGGGACCTCATCTCGGAGCTACTTAGCGGAGGGAGAGGTTCCGTAGGGGCTAGTCCACGCGTTGTGAGCTTGTAGATCTGCTATTTTCTTAAACATTTTGTTTTCTCATTTATGGGATTTCTTAGATTTTTTAAAAATATATTCAAAAATATTTTAATCTGTTTTTAATTCATGGCATTTTTTTTTGTTGCATTTATGTTTTTTTTTTGAAAATATTTTGAATTAATCATACTTAAATCAAAATATAGTAAACAAAACAAAGGATATTTACTTCAATTGTGACCCATAAAAATGTGTCCGCGACCCACTTTGTGTCCCGACCACTGTAACAGGTAACCTGACTCGGGGGCTAGACTACCAAACCAGAAACGTAGCCTATTCTTCTGTGCCCTTTACCAATAGAGTTAAAAATAATAGAGAGGGCACCCGAATTCTCCTCCCATCCACTTGCATTGAGTTGCTCACCCAGCGCATGGGCCTGTTTGAACCCTTCTTCCGGGTTGGAAATTTGGTGGGCGAGGCCTATTTGGGGCTCCAAACGCGTCACTTCTGTGACGCGTTTTGCGTCACAGAAGCGCGCAGCCCCGTGCGCAAGCTCGTGCGCATGCTCGTGAGTCGAGCCCATTGGTCGAAACCGTTTTCTCGTTCATGTGTTGAAGCCCCAGGCCTGCACGCGCCTGCACTACCATGAATGGCCACCATGTCCATTTGGCTTCAATGAAACCACTGGGTTCTGGGGGCTTGCCTTTACCTCAAAAAACAATTACAATTACGCGACCGTGGGGCGGGGGCTGAACTTGACCTAGATTGACCTCAGGATACAGATTAAACAAGTGAAATTGGAAGTGATGACACTAAGAAATGAGCAGACAAAATTGGAAATGGAACACTATACAAATTAAGCTTAAAAATGTGTACTTTCTCCTGATTGTTGGAGATTTTGACACCTACCGAAAATTTTATTTTCTGTTTATTAAAGAGCTGGAGAGACAGGGAGACATCTGTTACTGAAAAAACACGCTATAGCAATGATTACTATCAGAATATAGTATTTTAACCTTTTAACAAAATACTTTTTGTTTTAACCAAAACATATCACTTACCCTGCCTTTAAGTTGCTGCTGTATATTTACGGAGCATGTATCCTCCATAAACAAATTTATTTTGTAACATTTTGTAAAAATATAGTTTTACTGAATGTCAGGCAGATTTGTTTCGGATGCACTACTGCAGTAAGTGCTATGTTGTTGTACGTGTAGAGGGTTCAGAAAATGGCTCTATTTATAGTTTTGCACAAAAACATACACCCCCCATTTTTTAAGATTATCAGAACTACTCTATCAGTATTTGACACTTTGTATGTGATTTCACATCTTATTAGACTTCCAAGTCAGTAGATGGCGCTCCTGTGAATCATAGAGGAAACACTATATAGTCTTGGCCCCACGCATGCGCAGCTCAGTAATAAACCGCTGCTGGCTGAGCAAGGCAAGAGATAGTAATGTGTCCTGTTCCTCATTTTTCACAGATTCACAGTGCACCCTTGCCTGTGTATCACTTGTACCGACCCAGATTCCCCTAGGTCTGAGGCCGGTAACAATTGGAGGCTCGTCCGGGATTCAGCGCCACCTAGCTGGGAAAGTGGGAACTGCCACGGAGAGAACCTGTGCCTAAAGCTTCAGGGAAGGCTGCATTGCTGTGCGTCATCCAGAGAGTAGAGGCCACAGGGGCTAAAGATGGCTACCACAACCCCACGACGGATGCAGATCTTCAAGATCCAAAAAAGACTCTTAGCTTTAAGTACCTGGCAGTTACAGACTGTTGCCAGTGCGGTTGATGAAGACAGAGACACTCAGGACCTTGCGGTCCTGAGTGAACCAGAACTATTTGATATAATTGTCGATTACCTAAGAAGTGAGAAGTTGAAAGGCATGGATGATGAAGGCAAGTCTCAAATCCTTCACCTCAACAACATGCTCGATGGCATGTCAAGAGCCCCGGATAGAGAAGATGCTGTGGGAGGAGCTGGCGTTGAAGGAGCTGATGACGGAGGAGTGGTCGAGGCTGCACCCCTCCAGGTGGAAGATACAGTGACTCGTCAACATACCAGTTCAACTACAGCAACCATGGACCGGACCATGGACTGGTTGCTGTCCCCAACCAGGGAAAGAGACATTCACACGCCACAACCAACCATGGACAGAGACAATAACACACCAGCCAGGAACCACGCCACTACATCGCCAGCCAGATCTATCAACAGTGCCGGTGGTGCCCTTCCTGGCCGTGCCAGTCCGTCCTCCAGTATGGGTGAGCAGGTGGTGAGATTTACTGATGTAGCTGCTCTGTTTCCACGCAGAGAGTTTAAACTTTATGGTGCTCAGATTTCTGACACAGGGTCTGATATGTCGTACATTACATTACATTACAGTCATTTAGCAGATGCTTTTATCCAAAGCGACTTACAATAAGTGCATTCAACATAGGTGGGGAACGAAACTACTAATCACCAGAAGCATTAAGTGCATTCTCTTCTAAAACAAGCAACCAAGAGTATACCTAGCACTAAAGTAAAAGTGCAATATATCAGCTACCTACTTTCATAAACAGATGAGACAAAGTAGGAAAATCAAATGAGCAAGAGCTAAAACAAATAAGTGTAACGAATAAACAAGATCCAATAAAACAATAAAACAAGAGTTCGTACAACTAGTTAACAACAAGTAGGCAAGGCGAAGAGGAAGGGTAGTGTTTCCTGAAGAGGTGGGTTTTCAGCCTGCGGCGAAAGATGGGCAGTGACTCTGCTGTCCTGACATCAGTGGGGAGTTCATTCCACCACTGTGGGGCCAGAACAGAAAAAAAGTCGTGACCGTGTAGATCGGCCAGAGGGACCCTTGAGCGACGAGGCAATCAGTCGCCCCGGGGTGGCCGACCGAAGTGGTCGGGCAGGGGTGTAAGCATCGACCATAGCCCGTACAGTAGCCTTTGTAAACAAATGGATGAAGGGTTAAATGAAGGGTTTAGTGAGTCAGAGGTTATCCGCACTGTGCTTAAGATAACTAAACCTGGTGCATTCAGGGAGATGTTAACTAACAAAGATGACCTTAATATGAGTGAACGCTTTCTCAGCTCCCACATTAGAGACAAAAACAGCACTGAGCTCTTTCAGGAGCTTAGTACTGCCAGACAGCAAGACAAAGAGGGCCCACAGCAATTATTGTACAGAATCATGGGTCTAAAACAGAGAGTTGTTTTTGAGTCACAACAGCCAGGTGCAGATTTTAGACCCCTTTCCCTCTTTAGTAGATGTCCCCAGTGGCTCATCAAAAAATTGCCAAAATCCCTATTCAGAATTTCACTAAACATGACATCTATCTGTCACAGAGAACAATTCTGGGCACACTTGGGGAAATTACTGAGGCCAAACCCATTAACCATTCTCCCAACAACCCAAAGCCCATAAACCGTCCCTCTGCTCAAACCTGCTCCGCTCTGACTCGAGATAAATGGCACCCACCAATTCATCTTATTAGACTTCCAAGTCAGTAGATGGCGCTCCTGTGAATCATAGAGGAAACACTATAGTCTTGGCCCCACACATGAGAAACTTAGTATTACGTGCATGGTTCTTTTAAGTAATCTCATTTGTCTAAATCATTCATACAGATACAGATGTATTATGTTTGGGTTTATTCTGAAGCAAATAAAATGTTATGTACAATAATGTCGCTAGACGTAGTAAGAATGGCTGTGATATTACATGCATTTACATAATGTAATACGAAATGTAACATCACAGCTAGGGCTACATGGTGTATCTGTCAGTAAGTGTGTCAACTGTCAACCGTTCAAATGTTTCCGGTTCGGCGGTTGACACTATGGTCAGATAATTTAAGGAAGTCAACCACACAGAATATAAGCACCGTAAAAGACAATGTCATCGAGGTTGAACTTGCTACGTTGCAGGAAGATTATGAAGTAGGCTAAAAGGCTAAAGCCAAGATCATTGATAGCCTAAACATTATACACATTTTATTCATGTTTTAAAAGTAGGCTTATTTTTTTCATTTGAAATTCAGACCGGATATCTGAAATGGAGATGGGGAGCACCAGAGATGATTCTAATGAGGAGAAGCAGGAGGAAGGGAGGTTGAATGATCGAAGGAGCAGTAAGCGACTGAGGTTTCTAGAGGATAAAAGGAGGAGCTGTCTGCGGAGAGGAAAGAGAGTGAGGTATCATTGTGAGGAGAATGAAGAGGGACATGAGCATGATGAAGAGGAGGAGGACGGTGACGTCATCTGGTTAGGACCAGGTTCATCCTCCCGGGACACCCTTACCCAGAGGACACTAGACAAGAGTGAGTCAAGCTTAAAGACATGTTTTTATATATATATGTGTATATATATATATATATATATATATATATATATATATATATATATATATATATATACTGTATATATATATATATATATAAAATTCTAAAGGGGGAAAACACTGATTTGTGAAGTTCAATATTTTTGTTCAATTACCTTGCCTTTGTTACTACATAGATCATAATGAACTATCTTAACTATTCTTTAAAGTACACACTTCATTGCCCTGATTATTGTGCTCTGTGGACAATCTTGGTCTGGCAATATATAACATTTATTGGATGTTGACATCTAGAGAGAGCAAGCGGTGTGTTGGACGTGATTCCTGTCACCTGCGGGAGCAAAAAGGGAACCCTGGATGTTGAACAGCTTGCCAGGGGTAAGTGGGCATTGGATACTTTTTCTTCTTTAACAAATGGCCATAAAGTTCAAACAAAAAAGTGTTCTCAGTAATTACGGTTATTCTTAACAAATTTACTAATGTGCTCATGTCTGCACTTACATCTGCATTCGATACATCTGAACTTCTGAAGTTGCGTTGGGAACCATGTGGCCCATATGTTACATCTAAGATGTAGGCTAATCCATTGTTTGTTTATCTATAGATTTTAAATTGTTCCTTCATATTAGGATTGAAAGTTCAGCAGCTATCTTCTCTTTCATTTGTGTTCCTGTATCTTTGCGCTATACCCTGTTTAGGTGAGGTGTGTATCGAGTGTGAGGGGTGCAGGTTTTCACCCACTGCCTTTGAGAACTTTGGAGGAAAAGGAAACAATAAGAAATGGAAACAATCTATCTATTATGGCGACCAACCCTTGGAGTTGTTGTTTAAAGTAAGAACTCAACTGTATAAGCACAGCACAAAATATTATGCTATATATACACTGATACAATGTAGTGTACACTATTCATCAGTATTGCTTTTAATGTTTATTATAAAAGCTGCACTGGAGTTTTCACACTATGTTGGTGGCCCCAAGTGGCAGCAAGAGGTAACTATTTTGATTCTCCCTCTATAAAAACAAGAAATGACAAAGTCATAATATACCCGCTTGCGGCAGGCTTTTTTTGCCCCAATCTGCAGCACAAAATGTAAAAGTTGTCATTAAAATAAAATCTCAGCCATTCCAATGCAACAAAAATAACTCCACAGAGGTTCATTGGTTGGCTACCAATATAATGTGTGTGTGTGTGTGTGTGTGTGTGTGTGTGTGTGTGTGTGTGTGTGTGTGTGTGTGTGTGTGTGTGTGTGTGTGTGTGTGTGTGTGTGTGTGTGTGTGTGTGGTGTGTACAATATCAATAATAGTGAAAACAATTGATTCAGCTGATTTTAGCGTCATACCTTACATGAAAAATGTTGCTACAGTAACCTTGGTTATAGTGTTTATTCATTCATTTTTAAACAGGGCAGTCATGTTAAAAACATCAACAGTGGTGGGAAAAGTACTCTAATTACTTAAGTAAAAGTATCAATACTGCAATGTAAAAGTCCTGAATTCAAAATTGACTTGAGTAAAAGTACAAAGGTATTGGTATCAAAATGTAATTAAAGTACCAAAAGTAAAACTACTAAAATGTTTGAAAGTATTCACACCACGACCACTGAACATGATCCACCAGATTAAATCTTGACTGTGCAAATTTAGAAAAAATCTATAGTGCTCAAGCATTTGCAAACATACAGTAAGTAACATAGGTACAATGTTACATTAATCTGCACCTGATCACCATCACAATTAACTGGAGTACTTTCCTGCATAACCAGTCAAGAATACAGTTGACACTAAAGTTATTATTATTTTTTAGCCTTTATAAAAGTGAAGCTCACAACTTGTCTTTTAATTTCATGCAAGTTTGCCCTTTTCACTACTGGCTTACATGAACAAAATACCCAAATGGGTCCATTTGGTTTAATTAATGTCTTTTCTAATTAAAGTATTCAATAAAAAAATCAAAAATAGCAGATCTACAAGCACACAAGGCGGCGACGCATTGTGAGCTTGTAGATCTGCTATATTAATGAAACGTGTTTTGTGTTACGCTGATTTTAGCGTAAATTTTGATGCTAAAATCATCATCAATCTTGGAATGGTTTGCATCATTTTAATCACAAGGCCCGTACCTTTAAAATGGTATATAGATTGACTATGTAGGTGACACACACGCTAGTGTAAATGTGTTTGTTTGCAAAAAAAAACGCTTGTTTCGCCGCCTGTTCTGCATTCCTCACGCACACGCACACGCACACACCTCACGTACTAGTGTTGCCATGTATACTAATTATAAGCGACCTCGTTTTCTGTAAAGTTGCTTGTAAATATAGGTAGTTGCTTTTTATTTGTTATTATTTTGTTGTGAGCTTGTAGATCGGCTATTTCCAAATCGTCTATTTTCAAATAGCCGATGCATATAGGTTTAAAGTGCTCATGTAGCCTAATAGTCACTTAAATCTTTGGGCTTGTTTTCATTGACCTAGTTGCTTATTTTTCTCTCAAAATCTGGCAACCGTGTCATTGTTTAGACCAACGAAGAAGAAAATGTAAAAGACAGTATTATGTTGAGAAAATATAAAGTCATTACAGCACCATAACATGGTTAATACATTTTATTTTGGGATGTACAATACATGAAAATTACGAGAGTAATAACGCGACTTGCGTCGATAACTAATGGGGAGCGGACATTAGCGCGCTTGGCTAAAAACAGTTAGTTAGTAACATCATACAAGCTAACTATTAGCCAAATTCAGCTAGCGCTCGGAGGAATCCATAGTCCCATAGCTTGGGAGGACGAGGCCGCCCGTTCAGAGTATGGGAAAGTATCCCAATGACGCAAATCTGTCGAATGCAAATGAAAGTGTCGAATGCAAATCTGTAATCTGTCGAATGATGAGTAGTAGGTCTGCCTCTTCTGTGCCCCCAGCCCCTCTGGCGGGGCTGGGGGAGAGGAGAGGCTCTGGCACGTGGAGGGACTAGGCTCTGTGGATGGCCTCCTGGCCGGGCTCCTCCTTCGTCTCACCAGGTCCAGGACCTGAGTGTTGACCTCCACTGGTCTTACCCAATTAAAAGTATAGCATTTTAATCAGAGGGATGAGGATATTGTTATTTAGTTTTTTACTGGAAATTAAATATTTCCTCGTGAGAGAATGAAGAATGCTACTAAATGTCTTTTAGTAGGTTTATTTGATACAACAGATGACAATAATATAATGATTGAACACACAAATGAGAGAGAGAGAGAGTGATGAATGGAAAGTGGTAAAAATCGCCTCAAATGGTTCGGGAGTCTGACACTGATCTCAAAGTTAGAAATAACTAGATACAAAGTTCCAGGAGGATGCAAAGTCACTCTCACGGGTACAAATGCGATATAGACGACCCTGATGCAGTATTTTGGCTGAACAGTCTCCTTCCTCAGTAAACATCATCCATGTGCCCCCCTTATCCGCCTTAGCCTAGCCTATGTTTACATTCTCTACAAGGACACTCCAACCAGACATGATCATAAGACTGTGCACTAATAATGAACTGATTCAGCTTACAGTCATACAGAACAAGTTATGAAATAGGAATAGAAAGAATCATTAATCAATCAATAATCAACAGCAATAAAATTTAATTTCCGTTACATTTACGTGATTTAGAGAATTATGCAACATTTATGTTTGTTTAAAAATCTTGCATAGTGCAGCTTTACTACTACTACTACTACTAGTCTGCTACTGGATGTACACAATTCAGAGGCCTGCTTAAGCCTGCCTAGCATATCTGCTGCTAATGATTGTCACCACCACTGAAGTGTATAGTAGGCTACTCACTTCATTAAATGTGGCTCAACTTGGATTGACTGGACATATTGTTGATGCACATTACAGTACTGTTCGTTATCTGCACATATATTCCTAATGTATGCACATGTCACTGGTGATACACTATAATGTACATATCTGTTGATATACATGACAGTTGATTCTCTGAACACATTTTGCTCTATGCAGATATTACTGGTGATACAGTGGCAGGGCACACCCGACACTTATACTGTATATAGTATTTACAGTTCACTTACACATAGATAAATGTACATACTATACCACACAATGTGCTATTGTTATTGTATATATTTTGTTTATTTTATTATTTTAAATGTTACTATTGTTACCTTTATTGCTATTTATTTGCTATTTGTTGGCACAATGTTGAGGAACTGAACTGTCTCTCCATTCTCTGTCTTTACCCTCTAACTGTCACTCATCACAGCAGGGTCATTTGACGACTCCTGGGTTTAAGAAGAGAAACACAGAGGATAAAAAGGTGATCTTATATGGGCAATAACTTAGGCAGGTTTCTGAACATTCCATAGCCCTCCGCTGAGACACAGAGCGAGTAGAGAGAAATGGTACAATCTTATAATGAGTATTAGTGAAGAGTGAACCAATTATATGAAGATAGGTTGAAAATGTGGTCCTTTAATCTCTGATCTTTCTCTCTTACTCGAGTCAGATGAATAATTGCAGGAAGATGGAGATTGGAGGCCACACGATACCTGTGCAGCAGAGGAATGAAAAAGAACATTATGAGGTAGAGGAAGGAGGGGAGGATGAAGACTCGGAGGGTGAAAGACGAACAGAAAGCAAAGGAAATGATTCTGAAATGAAAGAAGGTGAAGATGATGAATTCTTATCAACTAATTATAGAATAAACACAGAGGCCAAACTGATTAGGGAATGACTGTTTTTTTTCTTCTTCCAGGAGAGAAGAGGTCCTGGTTCATCCTCAAAGGGTATGAAGATATTGGGGAAGAATTTTTAAGCAGGACCTGCTTAAAAATCCCTCTCAAGAGATTGTCTGCGGTAAGATGCCAATGATAGGTAGCTGTTTCCATCTTCCCTTTGTGCCTGGCTTTGCCTAGTGCACCTCTGCAATATCTCACAAAACTCACAAAGCAAAGATAATTATTTAAAAAAGTACTGAGTTGTGACCTCACTGTCCAATCTTTAGCTATATATAAAAACTCACAAATCACAATGTGGTGTTCAGTAGTGAAGACGTGTCCATGTAGCCTCGTCATACGACATACATTTCATCATCAGTTCATGTCCGCAGGGACATTCGTATGCATAAATATGATGACCGCACTTTTATGCACAGAAGACAAGTACACTTACAATTTGTTTCTACTTGGTCTGTGTCTCATAGGAGGGCTGTTCACAGTTCAGAAATCCGCCTACCAGTGACATCATCGTTAGGCAGATTTGTTTTTCCAAACTAAATTTGTATTAACGCGAAAACAATGGCTTCTATTATAGCATGCTAACTTTCCAGAAATAGAAAGCCTGCCGTTTCTATTAGCTTGGATTCTCCATCGATGATGTCACTGGTAGGCAGGTTTCTGAACTGTCCACATAACTCCTCTGAGACACAGAGTGAGTAGACAAAATTGATACCATATTATCATGTGCATTAGTGAGGATCAATTATATGAATATAGGTTGAAAATGGGGGAAGTCATCCTCTAATGCACATGCACTATAGAAGAAAAACAGATGCTCTGTTTGAGGAGAGGTTTAGAGGAGGTCTGTCACTAGCTCAGCTGTATTATATTATGTGACAATAAAGGACTTGAAATTTAAGTGATGTTCATGGCCAGGTTTGTTAAATGGAATACAATAAAGAGTAGAATTAAAAACCTGAATAAAAATACATTCTTGTTAAGAGAATAACAGGAATGAAATAATTGATGCAAGATAGAGTAGAACTAAAACAGACTGTAGACCACTGGACCTCTTCTCACAATGGCCTTTTTGTTCAATGTTTTTTGTTGATGATAATGATGCCTATGAAATCACGATTGACTGCATTATAATTACAGCATGTATACATTAAATTAATTTATTGTTTTGTCTTAGACCAAAAGAAGTATTCTTTCATCCAACAGTAAAGAAGATCTGGAATCAGGTTTGTACATAATTGTTGCATCTCATAATGTCAACAGTATCTTGTTATAGAGCAATGTAATGAATGAATGAATAAGCAATCAGCTTGAATTGACAGCTTTACCACCATGCACCAACAGCGTTGTATGGGGGTTATGTTTCTGCCCCTGTCTGTCTGTGTCTTTTAGCAAAATAACTTTAGAACAGATGACCAGTTTTCATAAACTTTGGTGGGAATGATCAGTAGGCTGCTCCGAAGAGATGATAAGAAGAAATATAAAAACTATTACATTCACCTTTTTCATTCAATCAATCACAATCGGCCACAAAGTACCAATCATTAGATAACTTTGTTGTTCTGAAGTAATAATCCAGCCCTGTTTGTGAACAGAGAATTGGTGTATGCCACTAGAAGACTGCGCTGATGATGATGATGAGACGCAGCATAGTGAAGAGCCTAGAGAGGACAGCACTGGGACAGAAACAGAGGACATGACGACAACAGAGATGCCCTTACTAACCAGATCAGATTTACCCCTCAATTCCTGTCAATGTGCTGAAGAAGTTAACGCAGAAGAGAGTTCTGCCCGTGAAACCTGTAGAAGAGCCTTGCCCAAAAGCCGTCAAATGACTAAGGCCTCACTGCCCGGTGTCAAGCCTCACGTCAGTGGCATAGACAGGCAGGCTGCAACAACCTGCAACCTGTCTGAAATCCCTCCCTTCCCAATCTTCTCAATTAGTAACGAGCAGGATGATGCTGTTGTGTCACATAGAACCATGACCACAGGTATGTGTTGTATTTATGTGAATATTAAAAAGGGTAGAATTTTGTTACTAACTTTTCAAATAAATGTCTTTGTGTTTCTTGAAAGCGTGAGATATAGGCTGTGTTACATTCCAATATTTCAGAGCTTGATTCTTATGTTAAATTTGAGTGAACTGACTTGCAGTTAATATAACATTTTAATACCATTGCACTGTTTGTCACCCACAGAGTATCAAGAGGTTATTAAGAGACAGGAAACAGATGGACCAATAAAAACACAGCTCTGTGAGGAACAGGTGGGAGAAGTGATTATTAAAGAGGAGCAGATAAAGACAGAAAGTGACGGACAAAGTAGCTCTCATGGTGATGGGCGTCTTCACACATCAGGTTCTGAAAACAACACTCAACCTGTCGCTACTGGAAAGACTAATGATGAAACAACAGTTCAGCAGCAATCCATCCAATCAGAGCCAGCCACAAGTACTCTACTGTCACAGAATCACCACCTGCCTTCCTCAGTCCCAAACGCTCATGACCAGAACACCAAAAGAAAGACTTATGGCTTCAAAAGAAAGAGGCCATCAAGTCTCACCTGGAAACAAGGCTGCTGTGGCCAAGACAAGGCTCTGGAGAAGAGACGTGAGAGGAGGGAGATGGTTATGTTGACCACTCTGCGAAATATCTGTGACTCACAGCACAGAATGTGCCAAGCACTGGAGCAACTCTGCTCCAAACAAGATACAGTCATAGAGCTGCTTAAGAGACTCACAGACCAGGACTGCAGCCACACTGCTGTACTTGAGATCAATAAAAACGTGGACGCCTAACTTTCCAGTTTAACATGATGACGATCAATTTAATGAATGCTTAAAGTGTTTAGCCACTTGAACAGTTGTAAATGGTGTTTATAGTTAATAATTTGTTTCAAAAGAAAAGATAATGCTGCAAGATAAGGTAAAATTACATCACCAAACCAACAGATTATTTTTTATCATCTCATTAGACTTAGTTTTTAGACAGAAAGGACAGTCAACAAAAGATTAAGATTAAGATTAATAACTAGCTGAATTTGACAGACAAAAACACTGCCCACCCGCTCCCGTCTAGGCCCAGCCTAGATCAACATTTGTGTACATTTTTTTTCACCCTTCATACCAGTAACCTGTAAGCTGATTGTAGTGTGTATATCTGTCTGTCTCCTATATGTCATCATGATTTGTGTGCATGGGGATCTCATCTTAAACAAGCTCAGTGCTTCATGAGTCTCCCAGTTTAGTAGACCTTGTATTGTGAATTTGTACTTCCATGTACTGATGTTCTCATGTCTTACTAAATAAAGTACATCAATCAATCAATCAAACGCTAGTTGAGCTCCGTTCCATAAACAACTATAGGACATCCGGTTCTGGAGCTAACAAATATAAAGTTTCCGGTTGCCTTCAAATTAAGATCATCACATTTAATGTTTTTTGAAAGACATACATTTATTTTATGAATACATTTATGATGTATCATGTATGTCTTTTAAACTGGCTTATACAAAAGCACTTCTAAGTGCCAGTTATTTTTTTTAAACACACAAATTTATTGACAAATAGATTTATGATATATGTCTTAGGTCTTAGCACTTCTAAGAGGTTGATATTGTGCTCATTTGTGTGTGTTAGATATATGTATTGTTTTTGGAAAACTATTATGATAGAATATAATATAGCAAATAAACAATGATAAAAGCAACAACAAAATATGCTACCAATAATAATAGTAGATAGTGCAGGTGAGATTTTTTTTTTAAACGTGT